>NW_023596136.1:1863291-2077000 GCF_011947565.3 Pollicipes pollicipes
TTCACGTGGAAAGGCTGCTTTAGGCAGCAGGCTCATTGCATCATGGTTTATTACATAATCGTACTTTGCACAACATGGCGCTCACCAACGCCAGATATGAACGCCTCGACAATTAAACGTCTTACCTGATCGCCGCATGGCTTATGGAGTGACAAGATCTTAAGAAGTTTAGAACGTCATGAATGCTACGAAGACTTTGAAATACTCTCCCTGACATACTTTTCCCATTTTCGCGGGGGTGTAGCTCAGAAGCTGGTGAGGCCTAGGTCTTAGTAAGGACAGGATTGTGAACAGCACCGAAAGGCCTTCAAGATGGCTATTTCATTTCATAACCCATATAAATGTGGAACACTCCCTTTAACTAAGCAGAGAAACTGTGTTGTCTAGGGTAGTCTTTTCTACTTGAAAATGTACCAGTAGTTGAAAGTGAGATTGTTTCATGACATCTGATGTTTGCTTCAATATCTTCAAAGATGAAACAGTCCCTTTAACTGGATCGTTCGCGTGCTCTGAACGTTTGGCTATATTGCCACATCAAGCGGTCAGCAGCCAGGCGCAATGGGGACCATCGACATTCAACTTACGGACACCGTTGATACCACGCAGCCGCCCCTCTGTCTGCCCTCGGTGAGCTGTTCATGCAGAGGGTCGGTTGTGCGCCACGGACTCAGATCCCGGTGGCATGGTGTTCGCGGTCTGGCCGTGCCATGTCCGCGATGCTTTGACCCTGACCTCTTCTGGCCGGCGTGCCCTGACTGTGACCCTCGTTCCGCAGTGCTGGCCCCCTGCCCAGGCGTCATGGAGAACCCGGCTGAGAACGTACCCCCAACATGCACGACCGGGAGTACGCGGGGCAACGCTTCCGACAGGCGGACACGGCCGCTCTTGTGCTGCCGTAAGTCTTCTAGAGGTATTTTCAGTTGTGGACTTGTTTTAAAGTTGTTTGTGCTCGCACGTGAGCTTAAGTGTAAGGTGAAGGCGATGACAACTCGCTTGATAGTAAAGTACCATTAACTTCGGCGTTTGCATAGAGCAGCCATTTCCATCCGTTTAAGTCAGCCTGCGAACTGACAATGTCAGCCATTCCAAAACCACAAATTGTATTTAGATTAGAAAAATGGACGCCTCCAAATCTGCACGTGGCATTTAGCTCTGACCCGAACGCCATCAAATCCGCCGAACCGAACCGAACCACGCGAACCGGACCGGACCACGCGAACCGGACCGGACCACGCGGCGCGCTGATTGGTCCAGCCAGAACCGGACCGCGCGGAGCAATGACTGATCCAGCCAGGACCGGACCACGCGGAGCACTGATTGATTCAGTCCGTTTCGTGCACTGGGAAAGGCAGGAGCGATGGGGTAGAGTGTCAGTTTTGAAAATGATTTGGGGGCCGAGCCGAGGGCCCAATGATGCTTCCCCTCCCATTTTTCAATGGATCTATCCCACGTTGTTTTGACAAAGGACAAGTCATGTTTTAGATATGTGTGTCATTAAACAATGGCATCCAATTTAAGCAGAATGTAAACATTATGAAAGCTGTGCTCCGGAGCTTTTCAGTTTAGGCCCGCAAAGTCTTGGCGCATCTTAGAACCCAAGGTATGTAAGATTTATTGCATTGCTTATCCGCTTAGCGGTTACGCTTTTTATCTGGCGGTGAGAGCAAACACGGTTTTTTATTAACTTGACTAATGAACAATCCACATTCACCAACACGTACATGAGATTGAGGTTAAAAGTAAACTGCTTCAGTTAGATACATAAAACGTGCTGAAGAAATAACAGCAAGGATAATATTGTCGTACCTTAAGTAGAAAATGAATGTGCTATTAACAGGACCACGTGCATGCTCATCATTAAGAGGGTAGCCTTCCGTTGAATGGATATATGTCACATTATTTCAGCTGGCTTAGCTTTATGAGAGATAGTTTGTTATTGGCATAACAAAATGATAAAAGTGACAGGTTACCAGCCTGCAAAATAAGTTGGTATGGAAGATTGCGTATTATTAAACTGCATAATTCTCCGCCGCGCCCCGCGAAGCACTTCTCCCTTGCTGTCTGAAAGTTTTACTTAATTCCGAAACGATGAATTCCCAACAATGCTAAAAGAACGCAGTGACCGTGATTGTGACTGTGACCGTGACCAGGACTGAGACCGCGACCGTAGCCATGACCGTGATCATGCTCATGACCATGACCGTGACCGTGACCGTGACCGTGACCGTGACCGTGACCGTGACCGTGACCGTGACCGTGACCGTGACCGAGACCGAGACTGCGACCGTGACCGTGACCGTGTCCGTGACCGTGACCGTGACCATGACCGTGACCGTGACCGTGACCGTGACCGTGACCGAGACCGAGACTGTGACCGTGACCGTGCTCGTGACCGCGACCGTGACCGTGACCGTGACCGTGACTGTGACTATGGTCGTGACTGTGACCGTGGCCGTGGCCGTGGCCGTGAATGTGGCTGTGGCCGTGATCGTGATCGTGATCGTGATAGTAATGGTGACCACGGCCGTGACCGTGGCCGGGAGCGTGATCGTGACTGTGACCGTGACCGTGACCTTAGCCGTGATGATGACCATGGCCGTGGCCGTGACCGGGAGCGTGGCCGTGACTGTGACCGTGACCGTGACCGTGACTGTGACTGTGACTGTGACCGTGACCGTGACCTTGTCCGTGACGAGGACCGTGGCCGTGACCGTGACCGGGAGCGTGACCGTGACCGGCAATGTCGTGTGAGTGCAGTCTCGTTCGCCCAGGCCACTGACGACCGGGCGTGGCCGGGGCCGGAAGTAAGCCAGGCCCCACCGGCGTCTGGAATATGTTGACCTGACCTACACGTCAGCAGACCCAGCTGCCATGATCGATTGCTGCCGTCTGTATATCTCTGACGGCCAGGTGTGAAGTAACATGATTATTATATACGATGATATACGAATTAATCATGGGGGCTTGATGGAAAATTCATGCGGAACTGGAAGGTGTTTGAAACTGTTGAATCTATACTGCATCACTGTTGGTGTTCACCGTTCACGCTTATAAACTTTGAGAACGGAGAAGCTCGGCAAGCTATAGGAATGTAGGCTTAAAACTGCTGCTTACAGCGGGTGTTATCGATGCAACATGACTTCATTCTTGCGACATTACCGGAGTCGCAATAGCCCAATCATTTATATGGTTATGAAAATGCTAGCCTTAGCTGAAAATCGCTGGTTAATCCTAGCTAGTGAAATCGGAGCACGTTTTAGACTGTAAATGTTAACTAATCCGAGAATCTTTTGATGGGTGACTCTAGCGTGTTAGATGGCTCAAACAACGCAAATGTGCCTTGACTTTTTTCGCACTGCCTGCGAGGTAAAATATCTCAGGCTCGCGGCGAAGGACTTGTTATGTTAAGGGGGTAGCTGTGGATGTCTGACGTCTCTGCGTTTGTGGTAATATATGTATGATGATAAGCTGACATATCCCAGTGCTGAATTTCTCATGGTGGCACACACTTGGACAGAGCCATCCTGCACGTTGTATATGTGAAAGTGCGATCTGATTGGAGTAAATGACTTTGCACTTCAAAACAAAATTCGTCCAGATAATGCATCCGTTAAGCTCTCGCGCTTCCTACTTTTTCTTACTTTCTGTTGATATTATTGCACTGTTTGATGTGAATGTCAGTAGCACTTCTCGAATTGATAAATATGGTCGCGGTAGCGAGCGCGGGGTTGTATTGCGAGCTGAACTTGGCTGACCAGTTGGAGATGCTATGTTTGTCGATAATGTCTTGCAGACGTCGCCACATACTTCAGGAGACGAGCCCGCGTCGCATCGGTGGCATTCCTCTGTCTCCCCGCCCTGCAGCGCACTCAGACGGAGGCGGCGGCCCACGTGGGCCCACTGCCGGCTGGGTTGGGCGCGCAGTCCGAGCCGCCGTCCATTTGACTGAACCATATACATCCCGAACGTTCATGCCGAACCTCACCACTTCGCGACGTAAAACTCTCCTCCGTCGGGGACGCGTGACATCGACGGCCTTGGCCCCGACTAGTACCTGCTGAGCGCGACAGGTGCTGCCGAGCCCACGCTCGCCCCCACCCGGCGTTCCCCCCCCCCTCCGTTTCATCGACGCACGTGCGGCCATCAACCCTCTGCCACCTGAGCCCGGATCAGCCCGCTGCACCGGCGGCGTCGCCGATACAGCTGGCTCGAACCGCCTACTCCACGGCATACATGTTCAGTCGACGGGCGCGCCGCATCGAATGACCTCTTGGCAACGACACCGTTGCGCAAGCGCTACCAAAACGGCCGCGCGCCAGGCCCCCGCCGCACTGCGCGGTGATTGGTCGCGCCCCCAGTCGCCCGGAATGTCGTTGGCTGCCCAGAGATCGACCCGCAAGTCGGCTGCGGCCTGCCGACGTGCCATGCCTCCCCCCCCCCCCCCCCCCTCCTCCCCCTCCCTGATCTATGCCAACGCAGTCAGGACGCGTGCTCCCGAGGTTTTCAGATACGTCAAGCGTCTTTTGCGGCCCGTGGTGGTGCACATTTGTCTTTTACCTGACGCCAAGCAGAAAAAGGTTCACTTTAACCATGAATGTGAAGACTGTTTTGCAACTGATTTGGCTGTTTTTTTTAAAGCGTGACGATTTGTGGATGATAACTCGAAGGCGTTTTTAGACATCGCACGCAACGTCATAATCTTGCATAACGCGTGTCTCATCGACGTGCTCTTTTACGAAGTTATAGCTGCCATTTCTGGACGGATATTTGATGGGTCTTATACTAATGTTCACGCTCCGTGCCTCAACGGCATGCGATATCATTAGTGACCTCTGAATGCCCCAATCACTGAGCTCATTCAAGCCTTGCTTCATATACGTATCATAAGCCTGGTTCTTACCAAGGGCGTCACTTGATATGCTTTCAGGGAAAGGACTGGGCCCCGTAATGCCGATTTGAGCTCTCTCCCTCCCTGCAATGCCTTTCTAGCCCTCCAATGCATATGGGCAAAATAGTGAATACTGTGACAAAGAAATGCAGAACATTTATACCTCTGAAAAACTGTTGCTGTACTAGTCTTGCAGTTACAGACATACATCAAGTTTTTGGCATGCAAACGTTCTCGTATGCTATGCTAGTTTGCAAATGTCGACAGGTTTTTCACGAGATAGGACGTCGATCGGGACAATAACAGCCCTCTGCAGGACTGTTACACTAAAGGTCGATAATTTTCAACACAAGAACTCCCCACTCACAACGCCACAACACCAGGAGCTCAACACGCTTCTTGCTTATGGTAACCTTCTGCACACGTCAAGGCGTTGGTAGCGCCAAACATTAGCTTGCCCGCTCGGTGACTCGTCCGGCTGCCAGCCTGTACTTTACTACTATGTCCTTCCAGTTATCGACGTGTCTGTTGAGATGGTCGTGCAAGCTCACTTTCGCGTTTATATGTAAATAAAGCCTGGAACGTACCCGAAGCACTTTCCTCGGTTTCTAATATGAACATGTCAGAACACGCCATTCTGCATAGAACGGTCTTCTCATTCTGTATGAAGCAACCATTCTTGAAACCCGTCTTTTTGAAGGTCGGGCACCTTTGATGAACCAAAAACAGCATCCAGTTTCGCTTACAACCGATCGATTTACCAGGATTATTTGTTCTATGATTACACTCCAGCCTAAGCTGTTCCCAGAAATCGAATTCACAGTTGCTTGCAAGGAGAGAAGTTCCTGAGCAGAAAAACATTGCTGGAATGGACCACATTAAAAACAACTGTTTTGACATCAGGGGCATCAACTAATGTGACCAGAATCTGGGGAGAAATGAGTTTTTGGGGTAGGTTAGATCGACGCTATCGACTTAGCCCCCATCCGATTTTAGAAGTTGGCATGCCTGGTCCTTACAGTCATCTCCAGACGCATGTCGGCGCCTGCTCCCCTGCCGCCGCCTAAATGGTGCACCAAACCTCTGTGATACCAGAAGTGAGCGTGCTGCTTACCTCGCCGCAGGCCTGCCAACGCCTCAGACTCCAGAGTCATCTATACTGTGTACGAGTATGACCCGCTGCTGGACTCCAGCAACATGACTATGGACGACTGGATCCGGATAGCCAAGGACGTCAAGGTAGGACAGACGAAAGGCAGCTAGTTCCACCGCTCCAGATGTCGTTGTCGAGGGCCTAAGCCAAGCAGTGTATGCTTTACACACGCGAGGTCGTAGGCGTGCTTATGGTAGGATGGTGTACAAAGGGAAGATTAGAACTGTAAACCTGCGCAGATTTTCTGCATTATCACAGCACAGTTCCCCCTCTTCCTATGATGCTATGGAAAGGAAATGAGCAGAACCGTTTTTTTTTCATTAAGACAGAACCTTTCGGGTTTGAAAGTATTTTTTTCGGAGCTGTGGGCTTAAGGAAACACGTATGACGGGGCATGCTGTCGGTCTCCTGTGTTGCCTCCATACCTAGGCTTGACCTCCGCTTGGTCCACAGGAACCCAGCGATCTTGGCACTTGCCCTAGCATGACTGCCATCCAGGCCGGCGGGGAGGCAGACTCATGGTTGACGGTCTGAGCATGCTTTCGCAGTGACGAGACGCCGTGAAGATGCGACTTGAATCAATGGACGCGCTTGAGAGCGCAGCCCATCCAAATGGGCTGCTTCAGGGACTCCGGCGAAGTCCCAACCACACCGCTCGCACTGAAACAAATGCGTTTGCCTTCCAGCAAGCCTACAACTGGTTTGATGGCTTCGTAATCCTCCACGGAACCGACACGATGGCGTACACGGCCTCGGCGCTGTCCTTCATGCTGGAGAACTTGGGGAAGAGTGTCATCATTACCGGCTCGCAGGTATGACTGAGACCAGCCGAGACAGGCAACACCATCTTCTAAGAGCTGAGCTGTACAGAAGGCTCTTACCTCCGGGCACCTGTCAACTTTTGAGGAGCAGTGTGTCATTACCTTTACGGAAGGACCCGTTTGTCGTGGCTACTGCATACTCTGCGCATGCGCAGTACGTGTTATGTGGATACTGCATTCCTATGCATGCGGTGTAGTACATATGTATGTACTACATGCGTACACATACATATAACTCAACATTGGGGGCGGGCAGGGCTTTCACAAAATGATACAAACTGGCAACCGCACTACAGTATGTGTTAAACAGCAGGCAAACTTTTCGTTCTGCGGCACGGCTGTTATTCGAGCCGTCCTAGAGGTATCTAGTTCATATTTCAAACGTTTGGTCCTGCTATAGGCCTTTCTCTTCTGCGTAATCAGTGTGCACCCCATGGAGTTTTGCTGGCAGCATCTTCACAAATATCAGTATCCCTAGCCAGGCTGCTAAGCATGCTTGTCCCAGCATCAGCCGACCTCAGCAGGGAAACGCTTGAGATCAACTCGGCCGAATCGGCCTTGCTTCTGATGGTCTGATGATATCTCTGCAGCTGATATCTCTGATCTCTCTGATGATATCTTTGCAGCTGCTGATGGCAGCTTCATGCAGTTTTCTGCAATGAGGAACGCAACTCTTTGAAAGTTAAGCCGTTTTCCGGCGTGTCAAGGCAGGTCATGATGATCAGGTCCGATCAAGAGGCATGCAAGGTGTTTGACAGGCAGGATTTGCATGTAGCATGGCAACGTAAATAGTACGCTGCCCTCATGCTCCATTAGTACGGAAACATCAACCATGTGAATCATGAAAAAAGCGCACGACCGTCTTAAATTGCGCCTAGATGCCGATAACGCAGGTTCAACATCTGGGCGCAGCAGCAGCATCAGGCGGACACATGGTAACGGAGATCAGAGAGGGCGACCGCAATGGCCAAGCTCTGGATCGGTGTGTACAGCCGGGCTCCTCCAATCAAGAGCAGGCCACGCATCCACCAGTTTTTAGACAGCTTAAGGTTTAGGTAAAGGTTGGTGAATAATGGCATATCCCGGCAGTCAGGGAAGGTAAGGACGTGCCCAGCTGTGTGTTGCAGGCGGGTGTTCCATCGACAAAAGGCTAAGCAAGCTGGACACTGTTCGACCCACAGCGATGTCAGAAGCCGACCAGGAAGCGATCATGGCTCCTTGTTAAATCCTGTTTGAAATACTGCACTGGGGCTTAAATAGACAGGCATTGAAAGCGACATTATGCACACCCAGTTCACGCTGAGCAATATCCCCACGGAAAGTGCGCGTTTTCGCAATACTTTGTTTACGATCACCAAAAACATGAACCGTTTCAGTTCCATTGATTTCGTCAACTCAGGTGGCCAGGCCTTCCAAGGCCCGAAGTTGGCCAATATTCACTTTTCAAGCACCACCCGCGCGTCGGTTCCGCTAACACAGGCGGGTAAAGAATAATTATGATTGGACTCGCCCTCCGGGGGGGGGGGGGGGGGAGGGATCGAGTCGCCTCAAACGATCGCTACGCGTCCCTGGACTGCGATGGCCTGCAGCCGGTGGCAGCGGTTGACCCGAAGGTCAGTTGACATCAAGGTTTGGACGGACCACGTTCAGGCTAGGACGGGCCGCGCCGAGAATTGGTCTTCTTGAAGGTTTATTGCACATTATAGTTTTACACACACAGGGAAACATTGAGCTTTGGCACATTTATGGCACATGTACAGCCAATATAGCATGCCACATCCGCCTACAACACGATTGATATTAAACCAACACCATATCAATGACACATTTACTTCAACTGACAACATATGGAATATCCTTATCACTGTTATTACTTTTACAAACCGTGCTGTTGCGCCACCCACTTTTAATGACAGCCTGACATATACGATGCTGTACAATTATACAGATGCTTGACGGCGCGAGTTGCCGTAGGGTGTGCGACAACCTGTAGCATTTCTCACAGAGGCAGTTTTTTGTACAATTGTATTGTAGTTTGTAAATTTGTATGTGTGGTTGTAAAAATGTGTTTCATGAAGCAGAAACCTACAAACAACAACTACAAATTACAAACCTACAAAACCACACACAAAAATTGACAAATCTCTCGAGAATTTCTACAACCGTATCTTGGTATGTTTCATAAAGGCCAGCTGATTTTCCAGCCGCGGTGCATTTGTAAGATTAAAAGTACAAATTACAGCTACAAATCAACGATGGCCTACCCCGTTGTAGAATAGGTGATCGTAAGCTTAAGGCAATGCCACTAGCGAAAATGGATTGTGGACGCAAAGCTCGCAGAAGGAGGCTGGCAAGGATCCCCTGGGGCAAAATAAACAAGTAATCGGAGGAAGTGGAAGGACAAACAAGCTCGCAGAACGCAACGCTCAGATGAAGTGACCCAGTGATGGTGTTGATGGATTTAATCATCTTTAACTCTGCGTATGGCCCGTGCAACCAAGCGTGCAGCAAATTCATTCCTTTGCGCTATTACCCATCACTATAAATGGCCATGGCAGCCGCACCGACCCCATCGAAATCCTGCGTTGCCTTGTGCTAGCGCGTTTCAGGGGTGGGAGGGTACTGATAGGAAGGTGGTCATTTTCCGTGAGTAGGCCTACTGGCATCCAAGTCACTGCCGGGATGAAATGGCTGTACAAATAGGTTATGAAATGTCTTAATTTTAAGTTTAGTTTCTACCCATGCAAGTGAAAACCGGCATGCCATCCTGTCGAACTGCGGGCATGCGACGCCATTCACGTTGACGCCAAACAGGGACAGCTATCACCGGGTGTGAACGATGCATGAATCCCATGTATGTAAGTGGAATGTAGGTGCCTATCATACAGAACACTAGTATTATGCTGGTCCAATGAGTCACCGTTTCGCTGTTTGCCATGACGGTGCCAATATTGTTTGTTTACTTCTGCTTAAAACTAAGACGCACGGTGAATACAGTGATAAATGTACTTGATTACTGGTATTGGGGAACGTAATATTCTGCTCCTTGACACTTCCGATACATTTCTTTTGTTTTTGTTTGCAAACCGCGGTATTTACGATTATCCTTAGCATAATTTGTTGTGCGCCCGTCGGACATTGGCAACATCAGCTGGCGGGTGAAACACTGGAGGGGAGGGGGGTGGGGGCATCGTTGGATTTCCTATTGGTGGAATCCCGTGCCATTCAGCACAGGGCAATGACGTCACTGGTGTCCTGTGTCATAGGCCCCTGCCGCTGCTGTCTCGATCGCGGTGGCGTAGCGGAAACGTAGGGTAGATGCAGCATTCAAAGTGATTGGAGGCAAGGAATTAATAAAGTTTTGATTGAAAGTAGCAAGCAAAGTCGTACTGGTTCGGTTAGTGTTTCTTTTATCCTGCAAGCAGGGGCGTCAGCTTTTCTAAATCATCGGGGATGACCTAGGACCTAGGTGAAATACATATTTTGTGATAGCGTGAGCCATTTCCCGCCCCCCCCCCCCCCCAACAAATTATTCAGCGACATTACGCCCTTGTGAGGAACTGTGAACAAACCACGGTGTTTATGAATAAACTTCGCTCTAGATGCATTTCTCGCCGGCTCTTAGGCCACTCGATTTTGATTACGGTTGTTTTTCAAGTTGATGGCACGGAATAGTCCTTTATCTTAATGGAACGGTCATGAACCGCAGGTCATGTCTGAAGAAGATCCCTGTGATATTTATATTTTCCTGACATTTTGTAGCATTGAGGTCAAACGACTTGTGAAGGGGGCAACCAAATAAGGTAGACGGGTGTCAAACGAGGGCCCTCACAAACTCACAAAGGGCCCTCACAAACTCACAACCGACCCCTGCCTACAAGATCATAGTCTTCAAACCCTGCTGTCGCTGCTGTTTGATTGTTTTGGAGGAGCACAGTCAAGGGGCGCTCCACCTACCCACAGGTCTTCATATTTACCACAGCGCTCTTAGAAGAAAATGTATAATTGTGATGCATTCTCGCTGCGGCCTGCCCCACCCTCTGAATAAAGTATTGATTGTGACCCTGCTGTTGGTACGAACTTATGGCAAGTACGCGCGGAGGCTAGGTAAGCGCAGATGAAAAAGAGACACTGTGTTTTGTCATGGGGCCACAGTGCCTGACGAGGGATCCTGTGTCAGCAAGGGGATCCAAGTCGGCAGCGGGCCCGTTTGCTAGAAAGGGACAATGACGGAACCTAGCATGTCAGCGAGCCTCTTGCATTTTTGGGTCCCCCGACAATAAAGGGAGATAGGAAATAGGGTAATAACAGGGCCCGCACTGATTGACGCAATGGAATGGGTATGTGTCGGACAGTGGGCCCAATAATCAACAAACGACCTTGCTCCGTTTTTTTCCAGGGGCCTGATTTTATCAAAAGTGATCCCTGTGTCATTTAGTAGATCCCCTGTACCCGCAAGAACTTATTGTGCGTCACTGAAGTCCTCTACTCTGAGTCGCACTAACTGCTCCCATCAGAGGACGGCCGGCGCCATAAAGGGGACCAGTGTTTCCTTAGAGGGCCTCTGAATCGATCATGAGGCCTGGCGCCCGTGCGACCAGAATGTCGCACCATAAGTATTCTGTGGCCCCAGTGTTTCACTGACGACGCCGCCTAAACGAAACAAGTATGTGGTGTCAGTGCCTATTCCATGGCCCCTTCATGAACACGCCCGTCGGAATAAGTGGATAAAAACAGAAACGAAAGAAAAGGAAACTTTAAGGTCCGCTCAAAACTTAGGAACTTTCACCAGGAGTTTTCCATAAAGCCCTGTGTCACTCGTGCTCCACCAGGATTCTGAGTGCGACCCTGGGCGCGTGCACATGGGTGACACAGAAACCGGCACGGGAAGGAGCGGGGACAGCGAGAACGGCGAGCCCGACTGCGTGAGCCTGACTGCATGCACTGACGCCAACGTCCCGTTCAGTGTGGGCGATGTAATTTAAGTTAGGTTTACCGAATTCACACCGAACTAATCGTTTGATAACGCAACCTATTTTTAGGGACGGAAGGAAGAAAGGGTGGCTTTTCCCAGGCAAATTTGGCATGCAATGCAGCTGCAACCAACGGAAACGCAAATATCCAGATCGTAATATGCATCGTGCGGGGTTGCGCGCTGCTCTCGCGGTGTCAAGACTCCAGTGACGTCACGTCAGCGTTGGGCGTATGGGGTGCTAAAAAGCGGTCAGGCGTACTTTTTTACGTCCTTGGCAAGGTCGGTGATTGGCATGCGAGAAATTACACACGGCGCAGAGTTTTACAACTACAATTCTACAGCCTTCGCTAGTTCTATGAAACAGTCGTAATTTGTAGTTTGTGCATTCTAAATTACAACGTACAAACACAAACTAATTGTAACAACTCTTTGTGAGAAAGGCTACTGGTCTTAATGCACGCTGGTTATCTCACTGCGACAGCCCCTTCCCAACTTCTACCCTCTCAACCCCCCCCCCCCCCTTCCCCCACCCTACTCTCCTACCCTCCCTTTCTCCACGACGGTCAGTTACTCTGCCTCCCCAAGAGCCGCGAAGGGGAGGATAATTACATCACCAGTGTGTCCAGGTGCAATTGACGGCGAAAACGAGTGAAATTGCGTCAGCTGGTCCGTTACCATGCCGTGCGCCTCGTGAGACACTAGACAGTTTAAGGCGGCTTCTCACTTTTCTTTAACAGTTCGGTGAAGCGGGTCCACTTATCGCAAAATATGTTCATTTTGTTTGTGACGGTAGCTATATATTTTTAAACTCTGATTTATTGTAGTGCGGATTTAACAAAGCCCTGCTGCTCTGGACGAGAACCAGGGATCCTACAAAGCCATATGCATGATTTGCCTAAAATAATGTTCATGAACACTGCTCCCGAGTGCAGAGAGTGATTGCCCTCGTGCTGACCCAAGACCACGGACGGCATGGCAAGTTGGATCCGCAAGGCGCGCCGTAGGTCGACCCAAAACCTTCCAACCTCAGAACAGTGCCAAAATATATGCGAAATGGTCTCGCGCCGTTTTGGACATTTGTTACATGTGTCTGAATCGCGTATCCTGCACAAAGCAAGGCGGCTGTTCGTTGGCAGTACGCGGTGCAAAATGCGACACTGAAGCCACCTCAGCTTGAAATATTTTGTGTTTTTGTATACAGATGAGAACTTTTGGGCCCAGTTAAGCGACTCTGGGAGATTTAGCTCACCTCCCCCATTTTCTTTGCGCCTTTTCAGGATAAGTCAGCTTAGTTTGTTTTAGCAAGGTACCGTAAAACAACTTTGCGCCTTTGGGTGTCTTCATAATCTGCTCAGAGCAAACCGACAGCCGTCATGTTTGCGGTCAGTGTCGTAGGAGCCTCCGGGCAGCTTTCATAATAGTGTATACCATGGAAGAAACCGCCTTGAGCTATATTGGCGTTGTAGCTCGATTCCCACTTGAAGCGTTTGTCTCTTCAGGGCCGCACAATGTGTGTAGCTGGAATATTACAAAAAAAAAACGTGGGTAAAAGATTATCGTAACACAAAGACTACCTTCTTTGATTCTTCTGCATAGTGGCGTCTCGTACTACTCTCATAACAAAAAGTCATGGCTGCTCTTACCACAAGATAAAAATCGTAACAGCTTAGCGGATGAATGATGCAATAAGCTTCACATAACTAGCGCCGTAATACACACAATGGTTTGTGAGGTTAAAGTGAAAAGCTCTGGAATATGGGATGACCAAAGTCCTTCATGTCTAACTCGTCCCCGTCCCTCACAACCCAAATGCGTGCCGCCTCCCATGACTGTCATAGAAGAGCGCCATCGGCCCTAAGGTGGCCTTTGAAGGGAAGCCTTCACGTGCCGATCAGACGCGACGCATGCGTCTTGTGCCTGCACCCTGGATCCAACCCTACATGACTTCTATACTGCTTAAATTAAAGTCTTGATAAATCATACAAAGATTAAAACATATATTGCGTTTAATCAAAATTAGGTGGGCTAAATCTGGCGAAAATAGAGGAGGGTAGGTTGTCGGGCCTTCAGTTCTCCCCCTTCCCAAACTACTTTACAAAAATTGACGCCCCTGGCTCTCAGAGACAGCCAGATGTCAATTTTTCGCTGAAATCGTATAACAAGAGAACCAAAATCCTACAAAACTACCTTGTATTTGAAGTAAACTCTGAGTGAATGGCAGATGACGACGAAACCTTAACCCCCCCCCCCCTCCCTCCTCATTGTCTACATTTTCTGCACCTCCTCACTTTTTACCTCTCATTGCCTCCTCACTGCCTGCATCATTGGCTGCCATACCAGCTTCCAGCAGGCAAGATTAATATTGGATAAATGTTGAACTGGGAATCTTAGTCATTTCAATGCTAACAAAACATTAATAAAATGATTGCATTTCAAGCAGAGGCTTAGCTTCAAAGGTAGGTGAAAGGGCTGAGCAGGAAAGGCTAGCAATCTTCCCCAAGATATGCCTGTCTTCCCACATTTGGCACACTTCTTTGCAAACTGAAGGGGTGGGGCCTGGAGGCCTGAATTGGATGGTAGCTAGATACAAATCCTGATCTGAAAATCTATTTGACTGGTGACCATCCTCAATCAGGGACAAAGTAACAATATCATAAGCTGGCACTTCAGAACCATTGTCACCTCCCGTTATTCCCTTCTCTGAGGAGTGTCACCAGCCCTCGGCGCCGATCCCATTGTTCTCTTCATAGGGAGGAGGGTCCAGTGTTGAGACTGCTACGGTGAGCCAGCAGCCTTTTCTGTGTCCCGAAAAGTTAGTTTGAATGTAATCACAGGTCAATTTGTGCCTTGCTTGGATCATCTCGACCACTTTCCCTGAACTGTCAATCAATGAAGTCAATAATGCCCAAAAGTGAACACTGGATAAATAGTCATGAAACTGCAATGCGAATGCGGCTTACAAAGCCCCAGTGTATTGAAAGTCACCGCCAACCTTGCATATCTCAGTGGCATCGCAACGACTGAAACATACTCTTGCCGTCAAACGAATCGCCATATCCAGATCGCTTTTGAGTAGTTCTTACTGTCTAGTTTGAGGCACTGGGAGTCGGCGGTTAAAAACAGCGAATGGGTCGACTGGCCGGGCCATGGGAAACACACTGATTTGTCGCCGACATGTCACCGAAGCGAGCGGCCAACTGAAAACCAAAGGGTATTTTTGTCGCCGGCTTGGAATGGAGCCTGAGTAAGATGCCATGGGGCCGTATGGCAGGGTAATGGGTATTTACCAAAAGGCTTGTTGGTGACGTGGGGTGAAATATGTTACCATTGAAACCCATGCAATGTTTTGGGATGTGCGCAGTAATGTTTCGTCGTGGTCTTCACCAAAACTGTCGGTCAAAAGCATTTTTGGCACCAAACGTCGCGTGAAAATAGACCTTTTTGTCTCCGACCTTATCCACCAAGTCGGCGAGTTTTACCACCCCTGGATAACAGGTCAATGAATCATGGGCGGCCTGAATTTTACACCACGCGAGTGGACGCGTCGTGGTCAGGCCTGCGTTTATACGTCAGTTCAACTATCTTGCATAGCTCATATACTGCGCACAGCTTGGGGCGACTTTGGATTTTCCACGAGCTTAACGAAGGGATTTTTATCACCACGGGCTAAATGCGTCACGGATGCTCTGCGTTATGACTCCTCAGAGCCTATGAGGGATTTTGGCGTGCCGAAGTGTGATTTCGGCGGATTGGGGATTCCGGCGTGCCGATGAGGAACTTCGGAATTATGCTATAACGAGAGAAGGTGGGGGCTGCGTGGTGATACCACGGTGAGCCTTGCACCAGGTAGCTGCTATTTACTGGGGATAAATTACGAAATATAAGTGGTGTATGGCTGTGAGGCTCCGCTCATAACTGGGGGATCTGATCGTTGCACATAACCTGCGCAGTCTTTGTATAGCGACCACTCTATGGAACTCCCTTTATTATGGCCGGTGACAAGCATGCATGAGTTGGTGTGAATGTATGAATGCTAGTTGCTGAATGCCAGTAAAGCGACGTCTGCTGTCTATGTTAGGACGAAAGCATCTGTTTTGTAAAAGCCCATGTAATGTCGGCGCGCCAGTGTTTTGCCACCATTTGCAGTCGTCCCAGTCAGTTGGTTTATTACAGGGAATTGCCTCAATAGTAATTACTTGTAGATCAATACAGGGGGCCATGTAGCCAACAGCCGCCAATAACAATGGCGTGCGTATTTAATCTGAGGAAATACGACTAGTGCCGGTAGATGTGTTGTTCCCAACAAGCTTTTTTCTCCTTCGTGAGGTTGGTGATTCGTAAGTTCAGCCACTATTCTTAGAGTGGTATTCATAACATTATGCATTACACAACGTTATGTGCGAGCACATAACTTCACAAAACATACAGGAACTTCATCTAAACTATTGAATTAGTCACGGCGCTTGTTGCTTGCATGCAAGTTGGGCTTCGGGAATCACGCGACTGCCGTATGGTGGTGGTGAAATATCTGTCGGGTGAGCATGACAATATTGCTAGAAAAAATGAGGGGGCAGTGCTTCTAGTCACGCGGACGAAAAAAACAAGTCGAAGAAAACAATCGATGATATAGTAGTGAAAAACTGCGCGCAACAAACGGTGTCATTTTTGTTTGCCCGGTGACCTCCGCCTTGCGTTAGCCATGGCACCGACTCCGCGCAGCCTACGGAGACTGCAACGCCAGGCGTCAGGGATTTTGTTCTAAGGCTTGCGAGCGCACATGGTCAAAAGTATGTGATGTACTTCTTTCACAAACGAATTCTGGCAAAAGGTTGTAAATTCCCAGACACATAGGGGTCGGGCATGCCGAAGCAAACCCACAACCCCATTTCGATATACAATCGACGTTAACCATCAACATTTACAACATCCCTGTACAACACAGCAAAAATTCTGGGAAATCCCCTGAGCGTTACCATTGAAAACAGTGTACTGAGCAATTACGAAATGAAAAGCCGCTGTGTTTTTATGTTGTCATTTAAGGCCTGGTTTCTTCGGGCTACTGACTTCAAAATACTAACAAAATGACATGTATCGGTGCCTTTTAGCTTGTGTTGGTATAAAAAGGTACATATTGGAATAAAACGGAGGAAGTTGCGCCCATTGAAATCAAGTGAGCTATATCCGATAATGTTTTGGGAGCAGGCCTTTCGCCAAGAGGGGGCCATTTGTAAACCCTATGTCTCTCCCCTTACCAGGATTATGGCTGCGTATTTGCGTGGTTGAGCTCATTATGCATCGAATATGGGTACATCAGTATAATGGCATGTGGCCACTGAAGACCCAGCTCAACCAGCAATGTTTTTATACCCAACCTGCATTGCGCGTCATACTGGCACTGCGGGGCTTGATTTGCCACGCATTCGAAGTTAGGTGGGTTCGGGTCGCTTACCGTTCTGAGACGCAAAGGTTTGGAGCAGTGTCCCCTAAACACCGCGGGCTTGAGGGGCAGGTGAAAGGAAATGAATAAGGAAAGACATTCTCGACAGTAGGGCATCTACTTCAGCTATTTAGGGAAAGGTTGAGGACCCTTTTCATTACTGGTGAATGGAGGAGTGCCTGTACCTGTTTTACGTTAAATGAAGCGCATATATTTTATCGATGAAACCTCGGTTTGGTGGAGAGCCTACGTGTAAACGAGTGGTGACATCCACATCTGTTTGAATACTTAATTCTTGCAAATGTGTAGGCAAATACGTCAGAAATCACTAAGCAAATAATGGTCCAGTACGCACGGATTTCACTTGATCATTAAGACTGCATTGAACATTGATGCTGACTTTCGTAGACGTTAGTGATGGAAGCCAACTGATCTAACTAAAAAGTGCAATGGAACAAGCTTCAGTTCTCCGATTCATCTACGACCTGGGCGTCAATAACCGTATTGCATTTCTAGATAGAAACATCACTGCTGACCGACGATTCGTGACGACAGTTTTCAAAAAGCTACCAGATGCTGGACGATGCCTCAGTGTCACAAGCGAATACCCCGACCGGTACAGGATCAGTGTAGTGCGCTCCTACCTCCGAAGAGCCTTCAAACTCTGTTACGATTGGTGGCAACTACACACTGAACTGCGGCGCATCAAGCAAGTTCTAGTAAAGGTTGGCTTCTCCAGCAGCGCCATCGACCGTGAGACCAGCAGCTTTGTGTCACAATATCAGAAAAAGTTGACGCCGTCAAACATCAACCAAACCCAATCAAGCCCTTCCATTATAATCGAATGTCTGATAGTTATGAGACAGACGAGCGTATTCTCAAGAAAGTGATATCTGAAAACGTCAAGTTAGTCAGCCAGGACGGCAAGATAACGCTCACCATCTACTACAAAAAGAGAGTGGTCACCCAACCCATCATAAAAATAACCTCACAGCCAACTTTAACTCCTTGAAACGAACCAACGTCGTTTGCCAATTTCGTTGTGACACAGGAGATTGGAGACTCCTAAAGCAATGAAACTACGTTGGTGTCACTACCACCACACTCTCAAGGCGGTTGACGACGCACTTGGCTGATGGTGATCCAAAAGAGCACGTGCAAAAAGAACACGACGGGAACATCAACCGACTTCACCAGAAACACTAACATCTTAACATTATCATCAAACTGGAGGAAGCTTTGTGTCCTGAAGGCTCTCACGATCAAAGCATTGTCACCGGAACTAAGCAAGCAAGCGACCCCCTTCATCACCCTTCACCTCATCTCATTTAGGAACGATCGCTATCATCCGTAGGTGGTATATCTTACCACTCAGTCCGTGTTTTGCCGCTTGAATTCTTATACTCCCCAAAAAATGTCAACCACATTATCTAGACTATAAAGTTTGGGGATCGAACTGAGCTTGATGATGCCTAGCGGTTTTACCTTACTGTTTACACCAACCGTAATATGTAATTAAATATTCGTCACTTGTATGATGTATGTGAGTAACTTTGAAAATGCAAGATGTAATTTCGAAACGTTAGTACAATTAATGGATATCAAACATCAGCCAGCCACTTTTCAGTCTCAATGATGGGCAGAGGGGGATAATCAGAAAACTCGAGGAAGAACAGATAAAGCTGATAAAATGTGTCTATTCCAAGGTCTTTGGCAACTCTTGCATAGAACATACATTGCTGCCTACATGTACTAATGCATATATATATATATATATATATATATATATATATATATATATATATATATATATATATATATATATATATATCATATACACATGGTATGTTGAAAGGCCAGATCGTAAGTGGAAAAATCCAAGGAATTTTTCACACCTGTCCCTTATAGCGACTTTCAAGACTTTGGCCTCTCCTATCATTTTGAGAAATCATCACCCATGCTTCGGGCTGAGAATTGTTACACTCTTCTGCAGTTCTGGTGGGATGTGAGCATACTCGTGTGTTTCTCTAACAGCGCCACAGACTATGGTGCCCAGTTCCTGCCGAAAAGCTTGCAAAAAGGTACCGTGTAGCCGTCCTGACCAGGGCTAGTCGAGCTCGCCACGGACGCCGGATTTGCAGAGTTCTTGTCTTCTAAGAGGGCCCTCCAGCTCTTTTGCTTCCGAGTTTGTCATGCCATGGATGCATGAAATTAATTCGCTCCAAACGTCACATGCTGATCGCTTGTATAGTGTTTCAGAATAGATTTACATGTTTTGACACCTCCCATGTGGATTCTGTGGTATGCCCGGCTTTAGTATAGCTTAATATCATTGGCCTAAACACCATCTGTCCAGGCCTGTGGAGGCGTTTGTTCAACCCGTAAAAGTAAGCGGTACTTCGCTCCGGAAGGTGTCGCCACCGTGCCTGACAACTGTACATGCCCGAAGTTATGTCTCGCAGAATGTTGCCTCTTTCCTTTTTAGCACTAGCAAGCCATGGAGCTGCGTCAGAATTGGCTGGTACGCGTAAGGTAGAATTTTGAATCATATTTATAGCATTCTCTTACCCATTTAATCTCTTTTCCCCCTCCTTCTTTTTGCGAGATGAATACTGTATTGTATACCACCGTAACACGCACGACACTGTGTGCAGGAGCAAACATGCTGATATTCCTGTCGAACTATCTCGGACAATTTCAGCCATTTTCAGCCTTGCCGATTGCAGGTAAACATCGTTGCGCAGCAACCAATTATCAAACTTCCAATATAGTTTGCCCCGTTTAGTTTTGGGAATGCTCAGCTCGACAACGACTATCCTACGATCGGACATAATTCTGTCCGCAAGTTGGGCTTTGGGTGCTTCAGCCTGGGAAAGAAACGAGTCAATAATTATAGAAGATCGATCCTAGATTTACTTTGTGGATCTCTACGTCCATGGGTATGCATGCGAACTTCAGGGTTCGATGACCTCCAAATGTCTATTAGCAAGTCTGCTCGCATAAATTCTTGAACTGCCCGTTTTGATTCGTCGGTGTTGTAACACCTGGCTGCAGCAGTAAACCTATCGATCTCCACGTCTAAGTTGAAATCCCCGTCCCATATGATGTCACCAGTTCGTATGTCTTCGTATTTGTCAAGTAAGGTGCGAAAGTGGCTCGGGCTGCCTGTGTTCGGACCGTATGTGTCTACTAACGTGAATGTGTTCCCGTTGATGTCGCAACGAGAATGACAAAACCACCTGATGGACACTAAACGATTGTTTGGATGGACATTTTCATATCTGGATTGATAAGGATGGCTTTCCCTCTGCTCCTGTTTCCGCCGTGAGCGAAAACACCCCGTGCTCCCCATTCGTTCAGCCATATGTTCTCAGCTGTTATGCCTGAATGTGTCTCCTGCATGGAAACTTTATCTAATCTCCGTTTCTTGAACCAGCAAAAACAATTGTCTTTGCTTGCTCGATTTCCCAAGGAATCGGAGTCCATCGACATTTATTGATGCGATCTTAAAATGTATCATGGCTCAAGAAGAGGGCTGCCATTGAATGGACAAGAGACACCCCAAACAGCCAGGTCTCTGCGCAGGGTGCGGGCGAGCCAGAGGCCTAAATGATTTCACTCTCCTTTCTTTTTCGGCCCCTTCCCTGTTGACCACCTGGGTCCGTCGCTTTCCTACTCAGTCTCCCCTCCACCACCTCCCACACACTGCTACGCTCGAGCCGGCCCTGATCGCGACGCGATTCGAGCGACCAGGAGCGCGCGTCAGGAGACCAGGCTGAACGACGGCCAGCTCCCTCTAAATTGGGAGCCCAAGGGTCAAACGAGTCTCCACTGAAGCACATGCGCGCCACCTGAGACCGGCACCACCACTAGATCCTTCCGTAACGTGCTCCGACCGACTGGTCAACAGGAACACTACGCCACTTACGATAAACCGCACACGCGCTCAGCGCTATAACCTTCGTGTCAAACGGTGGCACGGCGACGGCATATAATCCGGCATGCTACGACGCCCTACAAAACAGCCCGCGCCAAACACTGCTAACTGCACGGCAAACTTACGCCACAAAATTATCAACTTGACCCGAAATTTCATGATGGTGTGGTGGGGTCTGGCCTCACACGCAACGAGCACTGCCGAGCCGTGGGCTCTGATGTCAAATATCGATCCAATCAAAAGATTTTAGACTAAATGTTTAAAACATGGCCTCTGAATTTCAGGCGAACAAACGGCAGTTGTGAGGCACTATATAAGGCAAAGGGCTGATCTTAAACCATAAGAGAAATTATGCACACATGTGGTCCAAGTATGTGCCCAAGCAAAAAAAAAAAGTCGTGATGCTTCACCTGTACACCATGCATGATACATTAGTGGACTTCTGCCTGCCAAAACCATTGGAGATGACCCAACTCATTGAATATTCCATAAAGTTAGCTGATTGAATGCTCCAGCATGAGCTCAACTCATTACTATTCCAATCAGTGATATAAACACGAACTTGTATAAGCTTCTAAACGCGGTAGTTTTCTTTTGAGCATGTTTTTGTATGACCTAAATCACACTGACCTTTACCTATGTTATTTCATTAGTCGCCCGACGCCGCAAAAGGCATCTGGTTGATGTCATTTCATGGAGGCTGAGTACAGTACATCCTGCGCGAGTGGCACGTGGTGGTGCTAAACATATGAACCAGTTGACCGTTAAGTCCTTGGATCATCACAAACAAACCTCAGTCAAGTTTACGCGGGCTACCTGACAGTGCAGACTTCAGTTCTTCCGACGTTTCGCGACGCGTGCCAAAGAGAGCAGCTCTACCCTCAGTGTCAGCAGGTACACCTGCCAGGCAAACGCTCCTTCGGTACCGAAAGTCGCAGGCCGTACCCTAGTGTGAACAGGGGCTTCGTCGTGTCGCCGTTGCAGATCCCTATTTTCGAGACGCGCAGCGACGGTCGCGACAACTTTCTGGTGGCGCTGCTGCTGGCCGGTCAGTTTACGATTCCCGAGGTCACCGTGTTCTTCAACCACGAGCTGTTCCGCGGCAACCGCACCACCAAGATCAGCACGGGCAAGCTGAGCGCCTTCGGCTCACCCAACCTGTCGCCGCTCGTGTCGGTCGGCATCGATATCGAAGGTGACTCACCGCCAGACCAAGTGGAAGCTGGTGCTGGCTCCTGCTCGCGGCCGAGGGCTCTGGAGATGGTAGTTAGAACCTCTTTCCTTGTGGCATATGCCTCGACAATGGCTCTGGCATCTCGTTCGCTGTTACTGTTTTTGCCTTCCGCAAGAACCCTCGTTCAGCAACCGCCTAAAACTGTGTCTTTTCTCATGACTATGAATGCATATATTGATTTATCAAAGCAAAGATCTATCTAAGCTCTGTTCTCAGAAGGCGATACGCGTTTATCCCCCCCCCCTTCTCCCCACCCACCAAAAAGCATATCATCAGACTCTGCTGTCATGTCATCTGCACTGTTTTCGCAGTTGACTACCGAACGATATTCCGTCCTACGACGATCGCCCGGTTTGAGGTCCACAGCCGCCTCTGCCGACACGTCGGGCTGCTCCGCCTGTTTCCCTCCATCACGACGGAGACGGTCAGTGACGCGCTCTGCGTCGCCCGTGCAGTAGTCCTGACCAGGTGAACTGCCCTGCAAACGACCAGGCCTCCGGTGTGGGCAAAGTGAATGTTGACCACGTAGGAGGAGAAATGTTAGTGTGTGTGTAGAAAAACCCTGTTAGAAATGACGCCGATGGTAGAGCACATGCTACGAAACTGGTGTAAGTGCTCAGCTGGGGATAATTTGGAAGTTGAACGATATACCCGCTGATATTACACGGCTAGCCAAGCACCTGGGCTGGCCAGCCTGAGTCGCGCACAGCATGTGCATTTAACGTCACGGTTCTCAATCCAGGAGAAACCAACGGACTTTTTCGTTTGCCGATCGATTCCAAGATTGGCAAGCTGCATTATCTCCACCAACGGCACAGCGCGGTTTGCGCAGGTGAAAGCGTTTCTCCAAGAACCGATCCAGGGGGTAGTGCTGCAGTCGTACGGGGCCGGCAATGTACCCTCCAACCGCAAGGACCTGCTAGACGCCTTCTACCAGGCCAGACAGCGAGGTGTCATCGTCGTCAACTGCACCCAGTGCAGTCAGGTGTGGATACGCAGCGAAGAAGCTGATAGGACTGCTCATCACATGCAGCTGGTGTACAGGCTGTGGTTTGTCTGACACGGTTAAGCTGGCGCCGGTTGGGCATGACAAAACATAAAATAGGCCGGCCGCCCTTTGCTGAGGAGTGTCTATCTGTTTATCTATGTGGGTACCCAACGCAATGTGCGTGTTGGCAGCCATGACAAACACGTGGACACTAGCAACTAGAACGTGGACGTAAGTCACTAGCACGTGGACACTAGTCACTAGTTCGTGGACCCCAGCCACTGGCATGTTTATTCTAGCCACTGGCTCGTGGACAGTTCTCAACAACCCGGCCTCAACTGGTTAGCATAATGCGTCTCATAGGGTCCTTATGTCGAGATCAGGCTGTGCGACCGCAGACAGCCGTGCTGGACGCTAGCCCGTGCCTGCATCCTCTGAACGGCTAGTTGCGTCCTCCAGGGCGCCGTCAGCGCCACCTACGAGACGGGCAAGTCCCTGCTGGACGCCGGCGTGCTCCCCGGAGCGGACATGACCCCCGAGGCCGCGCTCACCAAGCTCGCCTACGTGCTCACCAAGGACGAGTGGGACCTCGAGACCAAACGACAGGTACGGGTGGAGACTACAGGTGCAGGTGCGCTTGGAGACTTGGTGGCTACCTGCTCCAGGCATCCGTGTCACTGTGATTCCTGATCTACGCCGATGTGCTGGGTTAAAGTGTGTGCGTTCGCTCCACTGCTGTCCGTATTGCCTACGTAAAAAGGTACTGACGACGTAGAAGGGTTAACTGAATGAGTTTACATCGTTTCCTAAATCTGCCGCTGATGAAGTTCTGGTATATGAGCCACTGACGAAAAATAGCAGTTGCGAACGTGTTGCCGCGTCGGCTCAACGCAAGGACAACGATAAACTGAAGCGCGCCGTGTCTGCCGCCAACAGAAGATAACGCAGAACCTGCGCGGCGAGCTGACCGCGCACGTGGACGTGGAGCTGCACGACCAGGACCTGGTGGAGGCGATCGCGCGCAAGATGCACATGACCTCGAGCGGCGAGGTGGAGCGGCTGCGCGAGACCCTGTACCCGGCCATGCTGTGCTCTGCGGCCGAATGCGGCTCCATCGAGCGCATCGACGCGCTGCGGAACTTCGTGAGTGAGGCTGCTCGGGCTCCAGACCAGGTCATGGGCTACAGACCAGGCCATCGGCTCCGGACCAGGTCATCGGCGCCGGACCAGGTCATCGGCGCCGGACCAGGTTATCGGCTCCGGACCAGGTCATCGGCGCCGGACCAGGTCATCGGCTCCGGACCAGGTCATCGGCGCCGGACCAGGTCATGGGCTGGTGACTGAACGCTGGGGTCGTTTGTCTGGAGGCTGTTTCGTTAAGGTGGGCTTTCGAGGGTTCAGTGCTGCAAAATGGTGGCGAAAGCTACGCTACAGGTTGACGTACAAAATCGTCAGGCTAATGTACGCTTAATGGCAATCCAGTGAGGGTCCTTAAGGAGCATCCGTATTGTCGTGAGCTGCTGCTGCGACCAGCGGCAGCCAGTGTGTTTATGCTGTTCTTGCAGTGCCTTGGTGGCCCTCAGGATATCGGTACCACGTTGTTGAAAGGACTTATCACTCAGGCGTACCATGCTGGCTGATTGCTCATGTATCTCGTCTTACCCGCATGTTCACCCCTCCCCCTGCCCTACCCCCTTTCGCTCAGGGGGCTGACGTGTCCAGCATGGACTACGACCGGCGCACGCCGCTGCACGTGGCTGCGAGCGAGGGCAATACGGCCGTGCTGCGTCACCTGCTGCTGCACGGCGCCAGCGTTCACATCCGCGACCGCAGCGGCGCCACGCCTCTCCACTCGGCCGTGCAGTTCCAGCGGCTCGACTGCATCCGCATATTGGTGGACTGCGGCGCCCATCTTGTCATGGCGCCGGCGCACCTCGGTCAGTGGCGGCAGCCGCAGGCAGGCCACTCGGTGCATGCGGGACAGAGCAATCTCATGTCTCACCATCAGTCTCATACCTGTCAAGCAGCGTGGATGTTTTGAGTCGATGGATAGGAAAAGCGACCAGAAAGTTCAGAATTACCCTCTGTCGACCCCCAATAATTGTGTGGTGCATGGAAACAGCAGCGAAAGTTCAAAATCTCTAGTGGGGCATCCCAGTCATTTTTGGGGAGAGCGACGCCTCAGAGCGGGACCGCGTGACGTGCAGTGCCCGCTACCGATGGAGAGGGCGGCACACTCGTGGGAGAGCGACGCTTCAGAGCGGGATCGCGTGACGTGCAGTGCCCGCTACCGATGGAGAGGGCGACACACTCGTGGGAGAGTGACGCCTCAGAACGGGACCGCGTGACGTGCAATGCCTGCTACCGATGGAGAGGGCGGCACACTCGTGCTTGATCCTGCTTCAATGGAATCGGGCCCGGCTCCGACTTACAGCGCATGGGGCATATTTTGGCTCTGACTTCGTGTAAGGCAGTGCAACATTGGATTGATCTCAATGCCAAATCGAGGAGAAGTGGCTCAACTTTTCGGGATCAGTCCCGGCGGAATCGCTTTCCTTGACAAATGAGGAGGTATTCTGTGATATTAAGGCCTACATAGAACGCCTATTCTAATCTCAAGATATGTCTGCATCGGTGATTTTCATTTGGTCCGCGTATAGGGTGTCATAGCATTAATATGTGTCGTTATTTGCGTCCCTAATGGAGTCTAGTCATCGATGATTATGTCGAGTTAATTCTGGGTTCGAATCACGAGACAAATTAAAAGGCCTCAATTCCATCGTGGCAAAACTCAAATTTCGTTCGTTCCGGAGTCGATTTCAACTGTACACTGGATCAAGCACAAGTTGGGTGAGAGTTGTATGAGCCGCCGTCGCTGAAATGGGCGTATTTGCGCTGGATATGCAATGCAGCGTTTGTTGCGATAAATGACGGTCATCACCTGGGTTTCTCCAAGACAAACATGTGCTTGGGTCATCTTTTATCGCATTGCGTGTAGTTACATTCTGCATGTAGGCACTATGTGGCTGTCAGAGATGATTACCAGATCGCAGAGGTCCATTATCCATGCTTTGCTAAGATTCGATGTGGCTCCATGAGACAGCTGGGAATTTTCCGTTTGATAGCTGTGTCCATCTCACTGATGTCACGCCATGTCTCACATGACTTACCGTCACATCACAATTTACCGACTACGCACCTGTTTCGGCCACGTCACGTCACGTGCCACGTCACGTCACCTGTCGCGCCACGTCACCTGACGCGATGTGACGTGCGCTGTGATGTCAGGCTGTCTGTGCCGCCAGGGATCACATGCTCTAGACATCAGGCACTAGGTGTGGATGTACGGTGTAGTGACGTGACTCTCCAACTGGCCAGCGCTGTGACACGTCGTGATGTGCTGCCCTCTCCCCGCCCGCCGCCAGGGGGTACGCTGTTCCCGGTTGTGACGTACTTCTGCCTCCCCCCCCCCCCCCGTCACCAGGGAAGCAGATGTTCCCTGCTGTGACGTACCCCAGCCCCCGTCCTCAGGGGGGCAGCTGTTCCCCGCTGTGACGACCCCCCCCCCCCTCCGTCGCCAGGCGAGCAGCTGTGTAGCGCCGCCGCTACTGGCCGGGTCACCATGCTGGAGGCATACCGACTGGCCCAGACCGACCTCGGCCAGCCGGACGCCACCGGACGCACCGCCCTGCACGTGGTATGGTGCCAGTGCTGCCTGTGGTGCCGCTCATGTCTGTTTAGTGAAGTATAGCGTAAGCAGCGCGCGGTGTGTATCTTGGACGAAGTTATGATTGCGTCATACCCAACAGGACAATGGCCTTCCGCTAAAGCGAGCAGATGGATGAGCTATAGCACGTGCAGGGCTGGTTACGAGAAGTAGAAAATGTATTTATACGGAACATGCTAATGGCACAAAATTGTTCACCGTGTCTTGCGTTTTTCGCTGCCATTTCAAAAGTATAGGTGCTGCTAGCGGTTTCAAAAAAATAAAATAAACAAAAAGAAATGCAAGTCAGAGATTTACCTTTCCGACAGGTGATAGGAAATAACGGATTCGTTTTTGTTCTGTTGTTCGTATCCAATATAAAAGCACCCTGTGCCCTCCCGGAGGAATACTCTTGGGCAAGCTTGTTCTCGTCTCCAGGTGGAGCTGTACGCGACCTGAGAATCAAACAAATTTTTGTTTATGGAAATGCAATAGATTTCATTGATTTCGTTTGTCATCCTAGTGCTTTTACTGAGAGAAACATTGTAACAATGATATTCAAAGTGTGACAGAGCTTATACGTGGACCATATGGATAGAGTTATAGATGCCATCTTGCTGTCAAAGCGAATGGCCTATGAAGGTTTTAACGAATTCAATAGAACGGCACACCCAACCTATAGAATGCCACCACGGTAATTGGCTGCATTGAAACCGATTCCAGAATTTCACCACCTATCCTTGGGTCAGAATCGAAGTCGAATCGAATTTGCGTCACTCGCACATGGAGTCTGAATCGATTCCATCATTCTTGAAACGAAACCACGCCCGCTCCCACGTCCGGCAGGCAGCGCTGCCGTCTCTTCCTGCTAACTCCTCCCTGATCCGGCAGGCGGCGCTGTCGGGCAATGCCGACATCTGCCGGCTCCTGCTGGCCTACGGCGTGAGCCCGGCGGCCAAGGACATGCTTGGCTTCACGCCGGCCGCGTACGCACGCATGGCCGGCAACCACGACCTGCAGCGAGAGCTGGACCAGAGCGGTGTCTCTCTGCAGGCCAACGGTCGGGACGCCTTGAACGGGACGCCCGGCCTCTCAACGTTCCTCTCAAGTCGCTGTGACGAGGTGCTGTCGCGCGAGGCGGCCGGGTCGATGCGCTTCCTGTCCAGCGCGAGCGAGGCTTCGGGCCGGGCGCGGCTGTTACGCGACAGCAGCTTCGATGATAACCACTCCGGCTAGCGCCGGCTAGCGCGGCGCTCATCGAGCTGCCGGATCGGCGGCTCGCGTCGGAGCCTTGGCGCTGGGGATGGGCACTTGCGGACGGAATCTGATTAGGAGGGCTGGGCGGAGAATATGTTGAAATATGACGAGGTGCCAGTTAGGCCGAGCCAGGGACGGCCATGAGACTGAGGGGTGCTACGGGTGATAGGCCTGGACTGAGACTGGAGCAGTCTACTGGTCTCGGGCCCAGGGCCATGTGATTGAGTATTGCTCAGTAGGCTGGAAACTGAGGGGTAGGTCAGGGCTGTCGGATGGTTCGGCAGAACCTGTGCGCACACATGGGGCGAAAAACCGGGCGCGGTCCCTTTAAAGATTGCTTTCTTGTTTCTCCGAGCTTCTTCTTGCCCCTGCAGTGATGACGCCTACGTGAATGCTGATGCAGTGCTGCAGGGATCCAGGAGCTACACACCTGTGCTGCGATGGAGTGCTGCTAGTTGACGTGGTTCTCCCACTCCAGTCCTGAATGATGTATAACACACACGCGTGTGCGTTGTGCGTAGACCGTGCTCGTCGGCTCCGCCTCGCTTTCGCTATGGTATTGTAACCAAGAAGGAAAGTTGGTTAGCCTTTGAAGCGCGATTCTCGTGTGAGTCTCATGTGATTCCCATGTGAAGTCTGTGATGATGGCAGCGGACCCCGTAGGTTCTGTTATTCGAACCCGAAGGCAATTGGTTGGAGCTTGCTAGCACGTATGGTGCAATTACATTTGGTAGCACTCCTACGTCGTGTGGTTGAATGAAAAGTGTTCGGTGAGAACACGTTGGACTATGATTGCAATGCTGGCATACGATACATCACGATGCGAAACGCCGACTCTTCATTTTCCGTCATGCAGTCCTGTGACTGTCACGCTGCTCCTCCTCTCTTGGCATCCTTTTGTCTCATTGGTGCATTACTGCTTGTGCTCAACGTCGACATCTCACGTCACCTACCCGTGAAACAAATATAGAACATTGCGGAGTGCGTTGCCACATAGTCGCGCTCATGAAGCTGAGGCTGTTTAACATTTGCTGGACGATAGTGCTACGGTTCTGACAGCCGTCAACAGCCGTCCTCTCCGGGCACATAAGGATTCTTGAAGTCATTTTGAGCCATCTTCGATCGTTGTCCGAGCTCAAAATCGCTTCCAAATACAATTGTTTAGTTGTGTTATATATATATATATATATATATATATATATATATATATATTGTTTCATAGTTCCTGGTGACGACTGGCTTAAAGCGTTTACTCTAGTTCAGAAGTGATTCCTTGACGTTATCCACCGTATCCCTCTCGTCAGCAGCGCGTTGAACGTGATGATGTAGGTTTGAGCGCTGTCGAGTGATATCCGCTTCGGGATATTTATATTACGCTCGAACACCTTGAGCATCAGGTTCTCTTCTCTTAAAACCTGATTGCAGGCAGAGCCGACTTGCTTTCTCTTATTTTCAACATCTACGTGTTCAGGGTCTGCGCAGTTTTCCCTCAATACGCCCTGCACTAGCTTTCCCAAAGCAGCTGGACACAGCTCTACGTAGCTGCAGTTTTGGACCGTGGTTCTTTCGTATCCAAAGCTTTGAATTCTTCTAGATTTCGTCGCGGCAACGCTGGGAGCATCAAAAGAAGCATGTTTGCGATATAGTGGGCATGATGGAGGCATGCATGCTTCTCAGTTCGTGACGAATATAGCATGACATTAGTGACAAGTGTATCCACCTATATGCCCATGAAATTAGTTACTGTGCCCATGTGGCCTATGTGGCCTATCTGCTCGAAGAAGTGGAATACAAAATTTCATTAGCAGATGCTGGTTTAATGACACGATTCTTTTCGTGCCGTGGATATGCCGAAGCACGCGCAGCGCACGTGCGTAATCGTCTCCGCGATGCGTGAATGAGAGCAGCTTTGCCTTGTAACTCTCTAGAAATGGAAGGGTCAGGGTGTCTGCCCCTCTTACTCTATCTGCCTGGCGGCTGAATGGCAGTCCCATAATTTGCAGCTCACTGTGTTGCCAATATTTTGCCTTCGATCTACCTTCATTTTTTCAGGAGATGCTGGCATAAAGACGTTATCAAGAAAGCATTTGTTATATTCTCGCCTGTCTTTTCGCGCCCAAACCTCGACACTTTGAGGCTGAGCCCATTGTCACGAGTCACCTTTTATTACCTTCAATCTAATTCGGAATGAACATTTTTAGAACTACAGGAAGGAATCGACTGTGGCACATCACCACATGGTCACTTGTGCAGCTTAGAAAAGAAACGTCAAGCCTCTTCAGTACACAAAATGCGTGCATGATAACTGCCATCCCGTGCGAGGAACAACTGCGAAGACGGTTTTGTGTGCGTTGCTTGTAGTTGGTGTGCGACAGCGATTAGCAGAACTTGCACCTATTATCTAGCTCGAGAGCTGCTCAAAACGTTCCCACATGTGTTGGAACATGACAACCGTTACCTATGACTTTTGGAACATTTCTGTTACAGAAACGCATGCGTGCACACACCACAATATGCATATACAGACATTTATATGATATATATATATATATATATATATATTATATAGGCTTATGGCCTTATGGCCTTAGAGAGAGAGAGAGAGAGAGAGAGAGAGAGAGAGAGAGAGAGAGAGAGAGAGAGAGAGAGAGAGAGAGAGAGAGAGAGAGAGAGAGAGAGAGAGAGAGAGAGAGGAGAGAGAGATGTGCATGTGATGTGCATGTGATGTGCATGTGCATGTGCATGTGCATGTGTATGTGCATGTGTGTGCATGTGCATGTGCATGTGCATGTGCATGTGCATGTGCATGTGAGTGTATGTGTGCGTGTGTGTGTGTGTGTGGTGTGTGTGTGTGTGTGTGTGTGTGTGTGTGTGTGTGTGTGTGTGTGTGTGTGTGTGTGTGTGTGTTGTGGTGTGTGTGTGTGTGTGTGTGTGTGTGTGTGTGTGTGTGTGTGTGTGTGTGTGTGTGTGTGTGTGTGTGGGTGTGTGTGTGTGTGTGTGTGTGTGTGTGTGTGTGTGTGTGTGTGTGTGTGTGTGTGTGTGTGTGTGTGTGTGTGTGTGTGTGTGTGTGTGTGTGTGTGTGTGTGGTGTGTGTGTGTGTGTGTGTGCGCGCGTGCGCGCGCGTCACGTTTCACGTCAACCGACCCACCTGACGAGAATGTTGGGCCGTGTCTATACGTCTTCTGTTCGGTCGTACACTGATGATGTGCCTCCATTCGCACGGATAGTACCACCGTGTACAAATACTGGGCCGGCTTACGATGATGATAATGATGTATTTAACACACCCTCGGGGGGGGGGGGGTCAAATTAACACCCTGAGGGTTTTTCCAGAATGGGTTGCGAACGGCGCGGTGTAGTCGCGCCAAATTTTGCATAATGTAGACAACTGAATAGCGGATCGTTTGACATCAAAAATTAGATGTACCTTGTAAGATCGCTGACTTATGGCAGGTCAAAGTCAGGCCATGGTTTTAGGGAAGGCAATTTCCAGGGAATCGTCCAATCTCATACAATAACGGAGTGTTTGACGAAGCCATACATGTCTGAGATGCTTTCTTAGGCACCACAAATATTAAATGAACAAATTACTTTGACCTAAGGTCAGGTTTGAAAGTTAGACTAAGGTGAAAACCAACCTGATCTATTACTCTAGGGCTTGCTGTATGGGATAGGTTGTGGTGTTCATTTCGAACTTATTGACAGCAGGAACCACATTATGCATCTTCCATTGACTTCTTAGAGGTCAGAACAGGTCATTGACCTGAGATGACCCGGGTCGGCATTTTGTTTTAGGAACATACTGCCTAGCGCAATCTTTGTCGTTTATTCAAATGCAAAACTGAGAGCAGTCTTGTACGATTTTGGTCACCATGACGTTCAAAAGGTCAAAAAAGGTCAGTGACCTCAACTGGGCTTGTGACCTTTTGCTGAGAAACAGTTTCCTAGGTTCTGGGGGCACTTTGGAGACCGTCCTCGAATTTGACCTTGTTTGACCTTATTTAAGCCTGAAGGTCATGACCTAAGAAGCCCAAACTTTGACCTAAGTGAGCTAATGTAGAGGTCAAGACACTCTGCAAATTTGGTGTCTTTAGCTTTCTTAGTTCCCGAGATCTCAGGGGGTCAAACTGACCCCAAACCGAGCAAAGGGTATTTAGCCGGGCACCCGGGCGCGTGTTAACATTAGATTCACATCGTGGCTTTTCACTTAGGTACGTCGTGGTATACAAAATATGTCGGGAACACAGAAAAGAGCAATCATGCCACCGGCGGGGTAGCACACGCTCACATAATATATAGAGATGCAGAACATGCAGTGTAAAAGAACATTGTAAAAGTCACAAGTCCGAGTTTGGTCGGCAACGCTCACAGTACCTATTACTTGTTTCACGTGGCGTCGAAAAGCCGGCGCTTGAGGGTCGATGCCGGGCATATCGACAACTCCACGCCCCGGTAGCACGGCCGGTGACTCTCCGCTGCCGTGCGGCTTTGCGGCCGGGTCAGGCACGCGGCACGTCTGGTGGCTTGTGCGTGCCTTTGATTCGCACGCTACCCCATCGTGTAATACATGCTGTCAGGCAGCTCAGGCTTGATGCGAGAGAGAACAGCACGCACAGCTTGGAAGAGTGTGACAGGTATTTGTCTGGCTGTCAGTCACCCAAGTGGTTCCATAGCGTCCGATATGTGGTCGTCTTGTCTTCTGCCTGCCACCACCCGTGCACACAATTTTGTAATCTTCTACACTCGATGCCTCTGAGTATCGCTACAGGAGCCGTATGCAGACATACATATCTGATTAAGGACAACACCGACGCTTGCAGAATGCTCTTTAAGGTCGCATCCGGGATCACATGGCCCGCGTGGCAGCTGAGGTGACGGCCGGTGGTGACTGATATTTCTGACTGATATGGAGCTAGGGACTGTCGCACCACAGAAGATCAGCGCGACTGGCGGCAAATCTCGCAGCGTCGTTGGAGTGTTGATCAATAATATGTGTTTTGTGAGCGTTTAGCTCCGTGTCATTGTGCCAATACCACTGATGAGCTGAGCGCTCGTTCCATCCCGGCGATAAGCTGCTTCATATCGTTCAGTTTCCGCCGACGAAGATGTGTGTGTCATCTGCCAATCGGATGACAATGATGTTATTGGAAACGCAAGGGCTCGAGTTGTTGGCGAACGGCACGAATAAGATGCAACTCAGAGTGCCACCCTAAAAAAAACTCTGAATGGCTTGTGCCTTGGTTTGGACGAAAGGGGATATATTACATGTAGATTGTACCTTCATACAGGGAAATATAAGTGTTAGGCGGCAAAAGAGCTCACTTATGCATACATATACACACAGACGCACGTATATATATATATATATATATATATATATATATATATATATATATATATATATATACAATAAAATCATGCGGTGTCTGATAAATCATACATCAAAATCATGCAGTGTCTGATATAAACACTATATTGTATGGTGTATTGATATATACACTATACACAAATCATCACCTTGTCTGTACATCGTGATAAACATTCGGGGGCTGGGGCCCTCACAAAAGAATGTAAACAGACACCCGTGGCGTTTTATGTCACTTTGAACAAAATATTACCGACATGACTTGGGGAAAAAAATTACAAGTCATGGACCATCAAAGTCAGACGCTTCAAGTTTTCGCGTGCATATATGGATGGAAGATAAGCTATCTCAAGTTCACTACGCTCCGGATCGTTCAGACATTAATCCAGTAAAAAAACATCAGGAAACCGATACCCCCGCTATCCAACGTTTTGTCGACGCAGCAAAACATATGACGCATCGCTTCTGCTAAGCTATTATCAAGGAATTGTGAGCACGGCTGCAAGTCGCTTAAACATAATTCCGTCTTGCATGTGTTCGCTTTGCAGTTGGAAGCACGCCTTTGTGGGTGCTGTTTCGGAACCCGCCTCTGTCATTAATGTCATAAATGGTAACGCGACTCAAAGCTACAATAAAGATAACACCCCTACTCCTCGAATTTGACAACCATCTAAACATAAGATCAAAGCAATCATTGAACCATCATCCAAATTATCTCTAGGCTTGAAATTGGGTCCGACACCAATTGCGACGTTTCCGAATCGTGATGCGCTCAAATTACATGTTTCTCACCCGATCCCGTCCTGTTCCTCGCCACCACCGCCTGGCATTGTGGCCAGTACATCCGTCGCGCGCGCCGGCCGGGTCACGTGCAGCATGACGCCCTGCCCGCTGTCAGCAGTCGTGGCGCTCAGCTGCGCCGCGCTCGTCATCGGCCGCTTTTCCCGCCAGCCTGGCATCGTGTCGGGCCCCGCCGTCGCTCAGCTGTCGGCGCCCTCTCGCCTGATCTGCGCCGCCTGCTGCCGGTGGCGGCCCGGCTGCGGCGGCTTCAGCTTCGCCAGCGGCCACTGCCAGCTATTCGACGCGCTGTGTCCGGCGACGGTGCCGGCGCCGCAACCGGCAGGCAGCACGCCGGTCGAGTACGTGAGTGAAGAGCTGACGCCCTGCCCGGCCGGCTGGCAGCTGTTCGGCGACAGCTGTTACCTGCGGTCGTCCACGATGTCGGGTCTTGACTGGGAGGCGAGCCGGGCCGCCTGCTGCGCGCGCGGCCCCTGCGCGGACCTGACCACGACCACGGACGTGGCCGAGGCCGCCTGGATACTGCATCACAGCAGCCGGCCACCTTTCGGCGAGTACATTGGCATGCGCACCTGGGACGAGGGCACGTTCATCGATATCGACGGCTCGAAGCCGTCAGCCAAACCCGTGCTAGCCTTCAACGCGGCTACCGGTGTCGGCTGCGTCAACGTTCGCAAGGAATTCATCATGGATACGTTCGCGGCACGGCCGTGCACAGACCTGCGCAAAGGCTACATCCGCAAGGTGCCGCGCCGCTGCCAAACGCGGTTGCCCTGCCCGGCTGACTGGCTCGGCCTGGACGCCTTCTGCTACGGCTACTTCTCCACCTGGGCCACCTGGCACATTGCCGCCCTTCTGTGCCCGGCGCAGCAGCCGGGCGCGCGGCTCGCCTCCTTCCCCTCCGCCGGCACGTGGAACATCCTGAGGGTGGTGATGCCAGTCACCACGAGCACACACGTCGGCTTGCATCGGGCCTCCGACAGCAGCTTCCGCTCGGTGGACGGCACTGCCTGGAACATAACCTGGCTGCCCGATGAGCCCAAGACTGGCGTCGGCTTAGACTGCGTCGCCACCGAGCTGGCCGGGGCCAAGGTCATCCCATGCTCGGCCGCACACAGCTTCATCTGCCGTGTGCCGGTGCGTGGCTGCTAATCGTCCCGGTTCACGTGTGTAGCAACAGAGGGTGGACACGCCTCCCCCACACATACACAAGTTTCACGAAATGGGACTTTGTTCCTCCCATCTTTAAAATGCAGATGTTTCACGTTTTCCCATTCCAGATGGCATTGTCAGGCCTGCATGCCCCCCCCCCCCCCCCGTCCAAGCGTGACTCCTCCAATCCTGGCTTGCGCCCTATGTCAGAGATGCGGTTTTACCCACACCCCAGTCAGGGTCGCAGCATTGTGCTCCCCTGCTACCTGTGGCGCAAAGGTGTCCACGGAACTTGCACGGCTTAGGTTGGTGGTGCTGACTTAGGTTCAGGTTGGTGGTGATCGGGACTGTGAACTTGCAAGTCCCTTGCAGCGAAGCACCTCTTAAAGGCACCATTTCACATTTGAATGGGATTTGGAAATGAGATAGACATGTTCATGACCATCCCCAGCAGTACACATCCATGTGCTTCTCGAGACTTCAGATCCTTTCGTTTCTGAGCTATGTGCAGCACCGTGCAGCCTATGTCGCGCCGTCTACAGAAATATCCCCCAAGCTTGTATGACACCATAGAAATGTCACGCGAGTATCCCATGTCATCTGCCGTTTCGGGATCATGTTTAAGAACGGCATACCCACTTCAGCATTCGTATATGAGGCGATGCAGCACCAAGTGTCGAAACCACATAAGGCAACTGGCTGACAGAAAAATTTATCTGCAGATTGCATTTTTTTTTTCTACGCCGTTACCCAAGAAGAGGTAACCAGGAGTGCCCCTCCCTCAATCCCAGCGACGCAGTAAACCGTACGTTAACACCAGAAAACATAAAATCAAGTCGCGGCACTCCCAGCTAGGAAGATGAAACAAACTTAAAAAAAAAACAGGCGAGGAGGTGGAGCAGACCCGAGGGAATTGTGTTATGTGAGAGGGAGGGAAAATCATAGATGAAAAGGCTTAAAGTAGTCATTAGCCAAAATCAGCTAATGACAGCCCGCTACAACCGCCCAATAATCTACAACCACTCAATTCCCGGTGTTAGTAAGGGTTATACAGTCACAAGTCGGAGGGGGCAATTACCTGGTCATTTTTGTGCTGGGTTTTGGGCTGGATTTCCAGGAAGTCCACCCAGCTAAGCAGAGCTTGTTGCTGGGAGAACTCCCGGAGCCAGCGCCACTAATTTGGGTATATGTGCATGACTTTATATCAGAAATTGATTATGAAACATGAAGGAGGTCAAATATGAAGTGCGTTGGATATGTACAGCACAAGGATGGCAATGTCTTCAAATATGTTTGTTACGTTAATATGTGTTCACGAAATGCTTGCGGATGATGTTCTTAACGATGGTTTTCGATACAGGGATATCAGCTATTCTTGGAAAATATGGAACCATAATGTCGTTCCACAGCTTAGGGCCAAGGCAGGATGCTGTAAATAGTCCATAATTACGATAAGAGAAAGGCTGTTCTAAATGTTTTGCTCGCCTCATATCCATGTCATTGGATTCGTAGAGATTGTAAATTAAATCAAATGATGCAGGGAGCTGTGAAGTTAAAAATTTGTGCATCACAATTAAGATTTGAGATTTAGCAATATCCGATAGTTTCAAAATTTTGTATCGTTTAAAGATTGGCTCTGAGCTTTGCGGAGGATACACATTTTCTATAAGACGCACAGCCCTTTTTTGCAAAATTACCAATCGATCTAGTTGAGAAGCATAATTTATGCCCCAAACCAAGCAGCAGTAATTTAGGTAAGGAAGAATCAAAGTGTTATAGGGTAGATGTGACGTTGTTTTATCAATAAAGTACCTAACCCTGCTTATTATTCCAATATTTCTACTTACTATGCTTGCAACAAAATTAGTGTGGCTTGTAAACTTAAGAGATTTGTCAATGATTACACGAAGGTATTTAATTTCTTTTTCTCTTCAATAGGTGAATTATTAATTTGCACATTTAGTCGGAAATGCGAAGAAAGGGTTGTATAATGCTGTGTGAATGTTTTCGATACGTTCAGGGAGAGAAAATTAGCAGCAAACCAAGAAGCCATTAGAAGCAAAAGCGTACTGACATTGTTTTGAAGTTCGACAATACTTTTATTTTTGAAAACAATCGCAGTATCATCAGCATAAGACAGACAAATCATGTTACTGCTTAATTTAGGTAGGTCATTTATGTACACTAAAAAGAGGATTGGGCCGAGAATGGATCCTTGCGGTAACCCCATTGTTACGTTTTTGATTGTTGATAGATCATTCCTGATTTTTACACCTTGAGTTCTGCCAGACAAATATGAAGAAATGATTTCATGAGATTTTCGTCGAATACCATATTTAGTAAGTTTACGTAGAAGAAGGCTAATGTTTACAGTGTCAAAGGCTTTTTTCAGATCTAAATACAAACCTAACACATATTCCCCATTTTCAAAAGCCTTTGTAATAGTTTCCTGCAGAAGAAGAATTGGCATGTAAGTACTTTTGTTCTTCTGAAATCCGAACTGATTTTGGTGAATTAGCTGGTTTTGGTTTAGATGAAGGACGAGTCTATTATATATAAGTTTTTCAAGAATTTTGGACATAAACGGCAAAATGCTGATAGGTCTGTAATTATCTACAAGTTGCGAGTCCCCACTTTTAAAGATGGGTTTAATCACGGCCCTTTTGAAAATGCTTGGAAATATCCCCGAGGACAAACAGCTGTTGAAAAGATGGAGAATTGGTTTGAGTATAACCTTATAAGATAACTTGAATATTTTTGAATTAATATTGTCGACTCCAGCTCCGACGTTGTTTAGCCTATCGATGAGAAGAATTAATTCCTGTCCATTAGTGGGGGCAGATCCATTTCGTTTTCGACATTTGTGATGAGCTGGAGGGGGTCGAAAGATGATTTAGGCATCTCGTCTTTTAACTGTTGTCCAATCTCGCTGAAGAAGAGGTTAAATGATTCTGCGATATCCGGATCGTCTGTGATAATTTTGTTATTAGTACCAATAATCCTGGTTGGATCTGCATTCTTTTTTTGTTTTGAATTGATGAGAGTGTGTAATGTTTTCCATGTTTCCTTGGAATTCCCAGAATTTTTACTGAATTTGTTACTGTAGTATTTCTTTTTGGCTAGCCTAAGAGATGTAGTTAGAATGTTGCAGTAGCAAGTGTATGTTGCAATATTGTGGGGACTGGGGTTCTTCAATTTCTGTTCAAATAACTTGCTTTTACATGTAATTGATAGAAGAAGTGCAGGTGACACCCATGGTTTGTGTGAGCTGGTCTTTCTAGAAATGTGCCTTGTGTGAGAAAACCTGGTGATCCCAGCATTGTAAATATACACAATTTGATTTGCAATAGCATCAGGTTCTGGCTCATTTTCAATATCAACCAGATGGTCAACAAGGAATTGTTTAGATTCATCCAGCCTTCTGTAATCAAATGTGGTAATGGGTGTTCGAACATCAGGTGAGTGTGGGTGTGAGGCATAGTTCGTGGAAGCAAAAATAGGGAAATGATCAGACAAATCATGAAGGAGAATGCCTGTATGCATCACTTTTAATAAGTCATTGCAAAATATGTTATCTAGAAGAGTGCATGATGGATAGCAAGACTGAGTTGTCCTGGATATTGTAGGAAAGAAGCCATTTGAACACATGTTGGTGAAAAATGCATGCAAATTAGGATTGATATCAAATGAGAACAGATCCAAGTTGAAATCGCCAGTAATAAATGCAACTTTGTTCATTTTATTAAGCCAAATTAGGCATTGCTCTAGCTCTGAGTTGAAGTGGTGTTTGTCAGTGTTGGGTGACCTATAAATTTGGCAAATGATGATACTAGCATTATCACAGAGTAGCTCAGCACAAACCACTTCAGCTGTAGAGAAAACTGGGTTCCAAAGTTGTATAGGATGAAGATGATCAGCAATGTATACTGCTGATCCACCACCTACCCCTTTTGATCTGCTGCAGTAGAAAGCTCGGTATCCAGGTAAGTCATAATGAGATTCCAAAGCTGGAGGCAGCCATGTTTCAGATATAGAAATAACATGCCATGTTATATCAGTCTGGGCAAGTAGACTACTTAGATCATCATGCTTCTTCAGGATTGAGCGAATGTTAACATGCATAAGGTTTAGTGCACTGGTATTATGTGGAATAACAGTTTTTATCTTTTCAGGTAAATAGAATGTGCATGCTTCTCTTAGTTTTTCATATCCATCATATGATGGTGAATGATCACTACCATCAATGTTTAAAGCAAATGGATTAAACACCTTATTATTTGAGGTTGAACCCATACAGTAAGGTGTTGATTGAGGCATTGATAGATTTCTCTGCAAGTACATGTCTCAAAGGCAAATCACGTTTGGTCTAACTAACACGGGCAGTTGGGCAGTTACCTAGATATGACAAACATGAGGCTGAGAAGTGAACAACTTCAGAAAATGCCACAGCAAAGATTCGATGCAAGTAGTGAAGGTTCCATGACAGAAAAAACATACAAAAACAGAAGAAGAGACCAATGTACACCAACATAGCCCAGCATGCTGAATTCTCACCCATGAATGAAACGACGCCACCTTGCAGGGCGTAGAGGCTCCACAATCCAGGTACCCTCTCCGTCACCATGGCCTTGGGTCCGCCACAGCGGCAACTCTGACGCCCTTGCTCAGGCTGCGACACCGACATCATACAAACGTCCCATGTCGTTATCAATCAATGCGTAATTAGGATCTCTTTCTAATTAATGAAGTAGAACAAAGTAATTAGTCAAGAATAGTTGTTTCACTCCGAAGCAGACCGTTAATACAAGTAAGCATTTTCCATCATATCAGGTGCTTTTCTCATAATCGTTAAATGCAAAACAGTCTAAACGTACTTAACTCCTTCACGTTGTGTGACGAATCTTCAGTCTGCGTACCTGCGATCAGGAGCGTAGTTTCGTAATTCAATTGGGGGAAAGTGACAAAATGTGGGAAGCTGCCACGCGGCCAGAGAAGCCAGGCCCCCATCCTAGGTGAGCAATTTTTTACTTAAACACGGCGAGCGATACTTTGTGCTCACTGAGCCCCACCCCCAACCCATCCTCATTGGGGCCCTAGCGTGGAGAAATCCATTTTGCTGCAATTGGGAGCGGGGCGAAGATAAGTTTAGCCAGTCGCTATGTTTCGTCCAACAATTCATTTGTTTGAAAACATGCCTCTGTCTGCGAAACGGCGTAAGTACTAAACTGCAGGCGGTCCTGGCGGGGACAGATCCTTTTTGTTGCATTCTGGAATGGGAGGAAAAGGTTTAGCCATTTTTCCAAGTTCAGCCCACCAGCTAATCTTTTGAAACTACGCCCCTGCCTGCGACATGTGCTAAACGGAGAAGTGCTTACCATGGAAAAATGGGAAGTGCATATTCAACTGCGGAAAAAGTGCATGCATGCACAAATGTATGCGAGCAAACAAATGCACCGCATCCCAGGGTTCCGCCAGATATGTGAGTGTGTGAGCTCCGGTAGAGATGTACACTCACATATTACTTGGAGATCGTCAGCAGCCTTCCCGGAATATGACGAAGAGCTGCTGCTTTTCCTGTCTGCTGAGGTTAGGGACGCGCGTTGAGTTGTGCTTGGCTGCATCGTTCAGCATGTGCTGTTGCATTCACCACGCCGTGTGTCCGCACGATCTTGTGTTGCCCGCGCGGGCGCCCGTTTGAGCGGGGTCATGTGACGCGCTGCGTTACGGAGAGGTCAGCATCCTCCCCCCCCCCTCCGCCCTCCCAGCGAGATCGCGCCCGACCGGTTTGGCCAGAGCCCGGCACCGCAACCTCCCCGCTTGTTCGCGCTCTTGGGTGACCTCGAGTGGCATTGGTCTCCAGCACCAACAGCTGATGCTGCGGATGAAGCGCAATGACAGCGCCGCTCAAAGTCGGGTTCTGGCCGCAGTCTGGCTCAATAGACATCAGCACGGACATGGACGTTATCACGTAGCATAGGATATGGATGTTATCACGTAGCGGCATTGAATGGCACACGACAAGGCTCACTGCGTTAACGTTTTGAGATGGCGGACCAGTGGGCGGACGGCTGTCACAGATTTTCAAACGGAGTGTAACGTAGACGCTGTCAACGTTACGTACACGGCCGTCATTTGAGTTGTTCGTCATGTTGTAAGATCCAGGGTGGCGAGGGATTTTATTGGTCCATCAGTGGGACCTAGCAGGCCTGTTGTCGCTGGTTGCCTGAACAATTGTATCGGCATCAGCTACGGAAGGGAAGAGTGAGCGGTTGGCGCCACATAATCGAAAGAGTTCCGCCCACCTCCACTTAAAATTGCGGCAAAACGAGCCGCTCCCTGAAAACAAGGTACAACAGTTTTCGTGAGCACCATTTGGAACAGGGAGCAAGTAGCGGCAGCCTTGTTCAGCACATCTGAGCCGCTGTGTCGGCAGTCTTGAGCCTCAGTCGATTCTGCTGTGTACCTGACTGGCTGCCGCGCCACAAACACGCCTCAGCGACGGTCTATAATTCATGCTATGTATTCGTGAGATATGCACGACAGTCGCGTCCGGTCCGGCGGCGCAGCGCCGCCGCCGCCGGAGGCTCCGACCCGGACGGCCCGGTCCGTCCCAGGCCACAGATGGAAGCGACCCTCTGCCGGCCGCCGCCTAGGAACTGCTGACCGCCGCCGGCAGTGTCGACCATCGCGCACGGGCGCCGCGCGGGGTCGCGTATCACAAGCGGGCGCCGGCGGCCGGCCGCCGGCGGCCATTTCGGCTCCGTGGCGCGGGTGGTGCACGGAGCGGGCGCACGCGCGGCCGGCCGCCGGGTGACGATGAGATCGAGGCGCAGTATGCACAGGATGAGGGTGAGTCGGCCGGCTGGCCGGCGCTCAGTGGCTGGCCAGGGGGCTGTGCCGCACGCACACGCCCATCATGGGACTGTCCTCGCGCGCGGCGGGCTCGGCGCCGCCTCCTGCCGCACCCAGCAGGAAGCCGGCGTTGGCGTACTGGGCGGTGGGTGGCTCGCCGGGCGGCGGCGGCGCGCTGTCCGCCGGTAGCGTGTTGGCGTACAGGGCGTCGGGGGAGCGGCGCCCGGCGCCCGGCGGCTGCTCGGTGGTGCGCAGCAGCCGGGGGTGCGGGTGGTGGCCGCGGTAGCCAGCCGATGGCGGCGGCCGGTAGGCGCGCGCCCAGCCCGCTGCTGCCGGCCGCAGCGGCGACTGGCAGTCCATGGCGGCCGGCTGCGACAGCGCGTACTCGTGTGAGAGACCGGCTGCCGCCGGCCCCGGCTCGGTGGGGTCACTACGTGTGCGCAGACACTCCGACGAAGGTCCTGCGGGGGCAGAGGTTGGGTCAAATGGGGCAGCGACCGGCATCAGGCACGGGGCCAGGCCTCAGCAGTCACGACAGTCGCATACCACGGATCACCGCGGTGTGTTTGCAATGAATAAGAGAACCACCAAAAGCGAAAATTTTCACTCACGACACAACACATCACAATGCACCTTCGCAGAAACATCGCCTCAGATATCAACCACCGAAGAGAATAAAAAAGCGAGTAAAAGCCTACCTCTGCCCACATTCCGACACGCCTGCGAGGCTCGTCATCTACTTTACCGGACGCTCAACCCCCCCCCCCACCTCTCCCTCTCACACAGTCCCAGCCGGGGTCGCGCCCCGCCACGCACCGGGGTGAGACCGGCCGCCGGCCTCCGCCGCCGGCGTGCAGCGTGGCGACCCGCCCGTGTTGGTGCTGCCGTCGCTGGTCCGCTTAAAGAAGCTGTGCTGCAGCGCCTGGTGCGGCGTGATGCGCGCCTTCGGATCGTACTCGAGCATCTTGAGCACGAGGTCCTTGAACTTGAGGTAGTCGGCGGCGCTGTGACCGAGCTCGCCGAGCCGGCGCTCGCCGGGGCCACCCGTCTCGACGCCCAGCAGCGTGTGCAGCTGGCGAGAGCCGGGCACCCGGTACGGCTCCGAGCCTTTCTTCAGGCCGTACGCGCCGTCCGGCAGCTTGTCGAAGTACTTGCGCGCCTTCGGCGCCTGGTCCAGCATTGCCTTCGGCGGGATACCCAGCACCTCGACGATTTTGTTCATTTGGTCCACCTGGGTCACCGGAGTGGCGGTCAAGGAGCGGTGAGCGAGACGGAGCGGTGAGCTCCTGTCCGAGGCGGGTATTGTGGGAGCGCTGCGAGTCGCGCGGAGCGGGTGATAGACACCACAAACATCGATGGGGCGAGTAACACTGTCATCGCTGTAGAATGTCATTCGATTGACACTCCAACGCGCTCTTCACAGCACAAAGTAAAGCACAGCCTAGCTCCAAATGCGCGCAGACACAATTCCCACAAAGTCCCCCTTAGAAGTCGACGTAGCACCAGCACATGCGATCGTCACGCCCCCACGCGCCCCTCTGCAGCCCTGCAGTCCAGCCTTCCGTGACGCGCGTGACCATCACCGCGCGGTGCGCCGTCACGCCGTGCGGGGAGCGCCCACCTCGTTTGTGCCGCTGAAGAGTGACTCGCCGGTGTGCATCTCGACCAGGATGCAGCCGAGCGACCACATGTCGATAGCCAGGTCGTACGGGATGCCCAGCAGCACCTCCGGCGAGCGGTAGAACCGCGACTGGATGTACTGATACATCTACCGGGCGTCCGCCGCGGACGGTCAGCATGGCAGCAGCATGGCGTGACAAGCAGCAAGCGCGCAACAATTCGACGCGTTTCACTGACAGTATACCGTAAGACAGCAAGTCGTGCTGCGCCCGGGAAGCGAAACCAGCTACAGTTAGCCAGTCGACAGCGGAGACAACATAATCCAATGTTAGCCTGATCGACAGTGGCTCCACCTATCGATTTATCGCTTTCACGTGACCAACAGTGCACCGTCCGTTCGCGGCGTCACTGCCGCAGCGCGCCAAAACTCCCCGTCCACAAGGTCGACAGCAACGTTGTCCCAGGCCTGCGTTCACACGGCCGACAGTGGCGCCGCCACGGCCTGGCGTCTGCGCGGCTGACGGTGGCGCCGCCTCCGGTCCGCGGTCGTTCGGTCACCGGTGGCGTTGTCATACTGCGTGCCGTCGTCCGACGCCCAAATCGTCGGCCGCCGCCGCCGCTGCCGCAGTACTTACCCGCTGGTTCAGCTGGCACGAGCTGCCGAAGTCGACGATCTTGATGGCCGAGCGCTTGGGGTTGCAGAGCAGGATGTTCTCCGGCTTGAGGTCGCAGTGGATGATGTTGAGTTCAGGCGACGCCAGGAAGCGCAGCGCCGTGCACAGCTGCTGCGCGAACTTGCGCGTCAGCGTCAGCGAGACGCCGCTGAACTTGGTGTTGCGCAGCAGGTCGTACAGGTTGTACGAGAGCAGCTCGAACACCAGACACAGGTGGTTGCGCCACATGAAGTGGCGGCGCAGGCGCACTGCGGGCGGAGGGGAGGGATGAGTGTGGGAGGGCGGGGGAGGGGGACGAACATGACATGTGGGTCAGCGACGGACGGCAAACGAAACAGATGTCCGCGCCAGCTGGCACGCACGACCACGTTTCGATTCAGGTCATGCGACAATAACACGGATTGACTGGGCCGACACGTCACAGGCCCTCGTGTCACAACGCCCCAACGCTAGGACCGTTCGCTCCTGACTCCCTCCGCAGACATCCATAGCGCCACCGATTCCCTGCACGGGGCGACCCCACCCAAACGCGCAAATTTACGGCTCAGCCCAGGGCGGCGGATCCCCACAGCGTCGCCGCCTGGCCTGACATGCCTAATGGTCACGTGACGCGATTGACACGGACCAGCGGTCCCGACGGCGGGCCACGCGGCTGAACTCTGACCCCGCCCGCAGCCGGCGCCGGCACCGCGTGACGCCGCGAGCAGTGCGTGCACCGGGTTCCGGCGACGCCGAGCGCCCACGTGAGAGATGAGCCGGGCGACCGTGGCGACACGCGAGCCGCGAATGCGTGAGCAGGTGTACGGTCCCACGAGGTCCCATCCTGTGCCGCGCCGCGCCCCGACCGCCAGTTGTGGCGGTTTAGGCGCGCCATGCCGGCCTGAGTCGCCACACCTGGCCCCGATCCGACCCTGGCGCGGCGCGTGGTTCCCGCCGGGCGGCGCCGCGCGGGGCTCTCACCGCGGGTGTCACACCGCCCACAGAAGCCCCACCGCGCTGGCCGCCGCCCGCTGCCCACCGGCGCCCCGGCTCCACCCCGGCCTTCCCTCCAGCCGGCCAGCTCGCAGCCGACAACGCTGACGGAGGTCTGCCGGCGTTGCCCGCTCCGGACGCGGCGCCGGCCCGGGCATCGCCCAGACAGGCGGCCATGACACTGGCGTCCGGACCCCCGCCCTAGACCGACACGGAGGCGGCGGGCCGCGGCGCACAAAGGCGACCCTGCACGCCGCGTGCTGTCGCATCGGCGCCCGACACAGCCTCAGCGCCCGATTCGGGACGCACGGTACATGCTTACGTAAGAGCGGTTTGTGCCGGCAGCCAGCACGGCACGGCACGCGCGCCAGCGGCGGCCCGGCCGTGTCCGCGTCCGGGGCCGTGGCTCGCGGCGCGGCGCCGCCGGTCTCATCGCTCACCGATGTAGTGCTTGTTCTCTGAGTCGGCGCGGTTCATCGTCTCCAGCAGGCGGACCTCAATCTGCGCCTGGTTCAGGAACGGCTTCTTATTCTTGATTATCTTGATGGCCACGTGGGTCTGCTCGTCATGGTCATACGCTTTCACCACCTAAGGCCGGGTCAGATCAGGTCAGGACAGGTCAGGGCAGGGCAGGGCAGGTGCTGGAGCCCGTTGAGATGCAAGGTCATCACAGGGAGCAAGTCACCGACGGGTGAAACAAATCACTCACATAACCGCTGTCTCGGTGTGGTGCGGGTGTCAGGGAGGAATATCCATACCATGTCGATCATTTATGTAAGTTATAATGTTTTCTAACGAGTCTATTGACGGAAAAGCCACGACACCACAATCCCAAGCGCCAACAAAGTGCCGCCGCCGGCGTTAACTGGGCACGGGCTGCCCGAACACAAATTTTGCTTCTCCAACCATGCGGTGCCTCACTTCATGACACCAGTTGCGGGGCTGTGAAAGCGCAGATGGAAGTGTGTCTAACCAGGCCGGTTCAGCCCGACCAGCTGAGGCCAGAGGGACAGTATGACTCAGCCAGGCCGATCCAAACGGACCAAGTCCCATCGGAGGGAAAGCAGGTCCAGACGGACCGGTCCAAACGGACCAGCTCAGGGTAGGACAGAGCGGCTTGCCCGAACACAACCCGGAGAGCCGTTTGTTTCTCGGGCGTCCGGTAGGGCTGTGATGGCCACACAACTGCACGATGACACAAACACAGGCTTGGTGCAGTACACGGAATCGGACTATTGCACATCATTGCACATCAAAGAGGAAGACGGCGGCTGTCAAGGAAAGAAAACATCACTGGACACACCGGCAGAGCAGCGCGATGTCAAGGCAGAGCAGAGAGGAGGGCGGACAGAAGGGGCCGTTACAGGACAAACAATCCCGTTTTAGTGCCCGATTCTCTACCAGTATCGCAGAACGAATGCCTACGTCCTACAAACAAGAGACACTTGCTTACAGCCTAATTCAACTGTTTCGTGTCGCTGGTGTCGCGTGCAAACAGACCATAAGACACGACTGACACGTGACACACCGACACGGACTAATACATCAAAGGCAGGACCGCCTTTCGCCGCCTTACGCGAGCCAAACTTAACAAAAAGGCATGTCTATGCCCGAGCGACTTGGACCGGCTTGTTGTCATGTCGCCTTGCACCAACATGGCACCCGCTCCTCGGTCCAAATAAGGTATCTATTTACTTTCTGGGCTGCCCCAGCCGTGTCAACTTGGTCGCCACCTTAACAGCGACAAGTCCAAGACCGACAGCAGCGGCTTCCGGAGGAGGAATCCGCTCGTGCGGTACGTCAGCGATTCCCACCCCGCCAGGATGTTGGCTTGCTCAACTCAGCTCATTGGAACAGATCCCCTAAGCGGCACGTGATGTGTTCCGACAGCGAATCATTGTCATTCTAGTTACGTTCAGCGGCCCACCAGGCTCAATGGTGCCTCCCAAGCCTGCCAAAAGGCTGCATTACTGGCATCGATTGCAGATGGAGGGCATATTGGGAACATTTTGCCAGGTTCAAATACTCAGCCACGCCATCGCAATCGTGAAACTGCCGCACTCAACAACACAATCGCATTCGTTGGCCTCATCTCGTCCAGCGGCGCCGACACGGAGCGCCAGCGCGCGCCGCGCCGAGCCCGCCCCTGTACCGAGGCTACTGCGCAGTGGCCGGGCGCGCGCGGCCGTTGTCTGTCTGGTCGGCCCCGTCTGGTCCGGGGAGGTCACGGAGAAAGGAGCCGACACGCGGCCACCGCTTTCCCGCCGCTGGCCGGCGAGCGGCCGGCGCGCCGTTTTTGCCGCACCCCCATGTGGGTCACGGGCGGACGGAGGCCGCCGCTGTCGCCGTCGAGGGGCCGCCAGGGGCCGGTCCGCTGACCGGTGGCGACAGGTGCCGTCGGAGATGGCGCCAGGGACCAGGGGCTAGGGGCACGGACGGACGGCCAGCGGCCACAGGGGACAGCCGAGCCGGACACCAGGAGTGCACGGGACTGAACTGAGATGTGCCGGGCACCAAGCAGCGAGACTGTGGTGCTGGCGGGGTGGCGATCGCACGGATAACGCGGCGGAGTCCGTAGCGTGAGAGCCCGTGTGTTGCTATTCGGCTGTGCTTAGAATTCGCGTGCTCGCGGGCTTGCAGCGTTTAGTTGCATCAGGCGCCTCGCGAACCATGTGTGGTGGGGACTAGCAGCACCGCTACCATGCGCTTCCCGGCGTACCATCCTACAAGGCACCACAGCCCAAACATTGTCCGCACATACTTCCCGGCGTACCATCCCACAAGGCACCACAGCCCAGGCATCGTCCGCACATACTTCCCGATGTACCATCCTACAAGACACCACAGCCCAAACATCGTCCGCACAAACTTCCCGGAGTACCATCCCACAAGACACCACAGCCCAAACATCGTCCGCACAAACTTCCCGGAGTACCATCCCACAAGACACCACAGCCCAAACATCGTCCGCACAAACTTCCCGGAGTACTATCCTACAAGGCACCACAGTCCAAACATGGCCCGCAAATACTTCCCGGAGTACTATCCTATAAGACACCACAGCCAAAACACCGTCCGCACATACTTCCTCAGCTGCCATGAGCGCCAGCTGAAGGCCTTCAGCGTCACGTACCTGGCCGAAAGAGCCCTTGCCAATCAGGGAGTCGATCTCGTAGCGGTCCAGGAACTTCTCGCCGTTCTTGATGACGTAGTCGTGGTTGTCGTCGTCGTAGCCGTCGTTCAGAAGCCGTCGCTCCTTCTTGTGGCCGCCTTCTTCCCGTTGGCTTTGCTGACGCCGCTTCTTAGTGTAGTACACCTGATCAACGACAGATGGCAGCAGGTTAGGGTGTGACACGCAGGTGATGGCGGTTTATCACAGTTAATAACTGCACGAACACTGCAGAGCAGCGTAGAAAACACGGTGCACGGATTCCACACACCACGCAGTCTAAGTATGACTCGAATACAATCTATTACACACATCTGTGGCACAAATACACATTCAAAATCCAACGCAGGCGTTTACTTTGCAACGCGGCTGACAGGAGCAGAATCATTTTACCGGATTTGGTCCCAACAATTTATGTACGCAGTTTTCCTACCGCAGACTGCAAGTGATTCATTTTTGTAATCGTGCGCCAGTTCCCAGCCTACTGTAATTCCTACGGCGCAGGGGCAGTGGACACGCGGGTGCGACATGAACACGCAGAAAACACCTTTCCAAACATCACAAACTGAAAGTGAAAAAAGAATAAAGCGATTGCATGGGATCTGGTGACGTTGCTGGTCAGCATCTTCATACTATGAAACACTGGCATCGTAGCTGTTACAGGACAGAAATATTTTGGAGTTATGCAGTCTGAGCGTTTTCTCAGCAAGTCCAGAAGAAACCGTAGGCACGCACGCTCGCCAACACTGTGCGTGCATCGCAGGTACTGTGCGCAAGTAGAGCACGTGGCCACGTGCGCTAAATATTTGAGTTTATATGTCAGGGCCGCCAGGCGACGCATGCGTCTGTGCTATCTCAGTCCTCCGGCTACACAGCCGTCCCGACAGGCGGCTGGCCTGTCCCTGCCACCAGCAGCACGGGTCGAGCGGACCGAGCGCGCCACCCCACCTGTCCACCGGGCGGCTAGGAGCGGTCCATTTGACGGCGAGCGGCCGCTACCCAAACCGGCTGGGCGTGTTCCGGCCGGGCCGCCGCGCCTGAGCCGTGACACCGGGCACGGAGCCGGCCGGCCGCCCCGCCCGGCCGGGGCCCCTCCAACGGCCGGCCGACCACATCCGGATCAGTGCACCGTTCCGGCGACACATCAGAGGCGGCGACGCGGCCGCGAACGGGGCCGGGGCCGGTGCCGGGCGGAGCGGCCGGCGGCGGCGGCGCAGCATCACGTGCGGGATGCGGACAGGCGGCCGATTCGACGAGCAGACTGACCGACCGCAGACTGCCACCGGCGTACGAAGACGAGTAAGGGCGGTTTGGGCAAAGCTGATGGGCTCTGCTCACGACGAAACACGACAGGTGTTTAGGGGGGAAGAACCGATCCGCCACCCGCGCCTGTTTGTACATAGCACGGACTCGGACAGAAGCCCCGATCTACCCGGCACCGGCCGGCTCAGACTGTGATAAGGCCAGGCGCGAGCCGCAGCCGACCAGCCATCGCCAGCTGGTGGACTCACACGGCACGGCACGGCACGGTACAACACGACACGGCCTGCATCGGGGTGGCACTTGGAGTGCAGCGAAGACAAGCGCGGCACGTGCGCGACTGAGGACACGCCACGACGCCAGAGCCCCGGCAACAGCCGCACACCCCGCCACCTCGGTCAGAGCCGCGCCTGTAGTGCCAGATCTCCCATTCATTCCCGATCCAAGCAGATGCGTATGGTAACCGGCGTGCGCTTTTGCATTATTCCACCAAGCATGTCGTCAAATAGCATTGCTATTATGGGGCATGACAGGAGGGAACCGAGGCGGCCGACCACCGGATCACCGTCCCAGCCGGGTGGGCCGGCGCATTGGTCCGGTCGTGCCGACCCTCTTCTTCCTGGCTGGCCAGCGGACGGGCCGGGTAGCGGGCCTCACGCCAGACTGCCGCCGTCTTCGGCCGTCCCAGTTCGCCTCGGTCAGGGCCGACCCATCGGCAGACGGGGCCACCGACAGCTCGTCAGAACGACACCACTTCCGCGACATCAGACCTCCTCTAGCACAGCGCTGGGTGCGATCGCTCCATAACGGCGGCATGCCCTTTGGCTATCGCTCTTGGGCGTTTATGTTCCTGTCCATTGACACAACTTGTGACAACAGGCATGGACGTGTACGCGCTTAACAATCACAGACGGGGTTTGTAGCTTTTTCTGCTCGTGACGCACCTAAGTCGTGATCTGTCCTTGAGGCAAGCCCTAAAATTAATTCGATTTCATCCCCGGCTCTACTATAACTGCAATACAAGGCATTATTTCGTTACATATGATAGCGGTTTCAGGGCGCGCAATCACAAAACGAAACGACTTCGCTTCATGTGTCTCTGCCCTTGCCCACCCAGAATGTCACCTGCGGAAGATATGCCATATGGTTCCTCGCTCCCACCTGTTGTGGTACGCACTCTGGTCCACCACATGACACCCATGTCCGGCGCGCGCCGCCGCACCATACTCTGTACACCGGTCAGCACCGGTCACAACACACCTCGTAATCCAGCCATTAAGGCACCGCATGGAGCGCGTCCGTGCCACGCGATACCACTTCAGCACGCCCGGCTGCGTCTTCACGCTGGCATCATCAACGCCGGCGCGGCGGCCAGCCGCCGACCCAGCACCAGCCTGACGAGCTGACCCTCACACCAGGCCGACGCCGGCGCGCTGGCGGCCGGCCAGCTGGTGTGGCCGACGTACGCCGCACGCTGCGCAGCCGGAGCCCTGCTCCCGGCGACCCTGGCTGCCGGCGCCCGGCACTGTTGTGCTCTGTGGGTGCAACGCCGGCGCTGCAGACGGCGGTGGCGGCGGCGGCGGCAGCCGGGTCTGTGGTGCCGGCTCCAGCCCGATGTGACCTGACCAGCTGGCGACGGCGAGCGGCGGCCGCTCGGACCGGGCCGGCTCGCAGTGACAGGCCGGGGACGGGGTACCGAGCGGGACCGGCGGTCCCAGCCGGCTCGGCTGATCAATAATGCGCAACGGGGCAGGCGCGGCGCCGCCGGACTCGGTCAGGGCCGCCGGCGGCGCCGCCGGCCGTCAGGCGCGTCTCGACCATCAGAGGCAACAGGCGCCCAGAGCAGGCGGTGCGGGCTGGACCGCACGGTACACGCTATGCGACACAGACCAGACCAAACGGTACCGACCGGACCACGCAGAACAGACCATAGGTACAGACCGGATCAGGCGGTACGGACCAGTCGACAGGGACCACATGCCTACAGATCGGCTCAGCAGATTCCAGGTCCAAATCAGATCAGCGGAATAAACGGTCCTCGTCGGCTCGGGAGACGCCCCAGAAGGGGCTGCCGTAGCATGTGAGATTGGCGATGTGAAGGATACCCCCGAGTCGGCGCAGGGCCTATCTTTGCGGCACGTCGCTTCTGTCTGGAGCCGCTCATCGACCGGTGGTATGGAGAAGACGGCAAGAAGCGGTTCCCTCCCGCCTATGGACATTCCCACTCCCACCAGCGCAAACAGCGTCAACACTCAGCTGAATGACGCTCCCCCCCCCCCCCCCCGAGAGGGGAGGAGACGGCCAATCATTCATCCAGTGTTGGCGAGCATGGACCCAGTCACTACAGAAACATGCCGTCACTTGTGTGAAGCTGCTTCCGAGAGAATGTGAACGTTAACTGACTTTTGTACGATTTGGTAAGATCTGGTTCTGGACGGAATTGAATGTCCCATCCGGTTGTCAGGCAGCGTGGTTGTGGATAACACCCGCCGACACGACATTCGGCTCTCCTCCTCCAGCGTCCAGCACGCCGGCGGCAGACAAAGCCCCGGCGCCGCGTGCACGCTCGGGACGGGCATGACGCAATGCCTGAGATGCCGGACGCGATTCCTAGCCGAAAACGGAGCGCCAGTTTTCGCGGAGCGCTGGCACGCAACTGCCTGACATTCATGCAGCGGCGCCCGGCGCACTCCACAGGGGAAATAAGTGCACAGTCCTCGCCGCCGGCGTATTTCGGGGTTTAGGGACGGCCCGGCCGGCTTTAAGGGGACGGCCCGGCCCGACTGTGCGGTAATCTGAGCGGCAAGACTGAACCCTTGGCTTTACGGAAGGATTGAAACTGGGTGTTGTTACCATACATGGAATCATTGTTCGGGCTTTCGACCCGTCTAGTGTTAGTATGCGCACATGGCATAAGTGCATACTAACATACCAGGCGAGAACGACAGTCCGAGCACGCATTTCGTCCTTAAACCAATGGGTTCTAGTCCAGCCCAAAGAGTTAAGTGTCATTGGCGCTTATTTCAGTATGTGCGATCCACATGGCTGAATCGGATGCAATTGGCAGCATGTGGCCACATGGCCGCATGGCTAGATGGTTATCACATACCATGTGATTCTGACAACGCTTTGACATTCCCAAGATTTACAACATGGACCAGTCTAAGCAATTCGATTGCTGCGTTCGTCAATGGCCGGGATACGTCACTGTTTCTGTAAGCAGCTCCACGCCGCAATCGTCAAATGTCAAATATTCATATGCAATTAGACTGGCAGCTTGCAGCGCACGCAAAATTTTCTCTGGCGCTACTCATCGCGATTTGGTGATTTTCGTTTGTTATAGGGTGTAGAGCCAGTAAGAAACTCCACTTTTAATCCCTAAAGCAAGCGTTCTGCTGATTGGACCGGATAAACCCATTGCTATAAGTCATCAGCCAAGGTCGAATAGCGGTGCAACCAGGTGCGGGCTCTGCAAACACGCCGAACAAAGCACACAATTCAGTCAGGCAGCCGGCCAGTCGAGGCCCTCTGCGGGCGTCGCACGTCTCTGCCGTCGCCGCGCCGAGTCAGCGGGCGCGTCTCCGAGACGCTGTGGCCGCACCTGTCGACGCGGCGACGGCGGGCCGCTGAGCGATCGGCGACACCACGCCGCGGCCGCCGCCCGCCGTGCCCGTCTCGCCCGGGTAGCGGTTTCGGGGCGGCGCCGGCCAGCCGGCCGGCAGGTGCCTCCCCCGCCAGCCGCGCAGTGGACTCGCCCGTCCGCCAGGTGCGCGCGGCCGGCCGATGTTTGGCGGACGGCGGCGGTGACGTCAGCGCACGGACAGCGGCCGCCCGCCCCCGCCGAGCGGCGAGCGGCGCGCCGCCCCCGCCCGCTCTCACCGGCCGGCGTCGCGGCGGCGGCCCATGGGGCGGAGGCGCGGCCGACACGGCAGCGCTCGGCGCGCCAGGGCCAGCCCGGCGGCCGCATGGCAACAGCTCGCTGTCAGTCACCAGACCACACCGCGGGGCGGGATCGGCGCCACGACCGCCACGCCGAGTCCCACGAAAGATTTGACTGGTCGGAGAATCCTGCCAAGCGCGTCTTCGCCACGGTTCCCCTCTGCCTCCTCCCGTCCTCCTCCGTCTCCCCCTCCACCCGTTTCCACGCGCACGCACCTCGTTGATGTGCTTGTACGTCTTGATGAGGTCGAGCGTGAGCTTGCGCAGCGGTGCCTGCGTGGGCTCACGGAACCGGTACGGAATGCGCGCCTGCATGGTGAGCAGATCCGGTCCAGCGACGACGGGGGGCGCCGGTGGCATCGGCCCCCCGTCGGCCGGCGGCGGCGGCGGCGGTGGCGGCGCCGGCGGCGCCTCGGCCGGCGCGTTGGTAGTCGGCACCATGCGTGGCAACAAGGGCCCGTTGCGGGGCCTCAGTTGGTCTGAAACGCAGTGGAGAGTGGGGTCAAGGCCACGGCCGGTAGACTGACCGCCAGTGACCGCGCTCGGCACCTGGACGGTTGGTGTCGAGAGGTCAGACGACAGCAGCAGGCAGCGGGCACACCACGTGAGACCACAGCTGATGAAATGGGAGGCCAGCGCATAGGAAGAACGCAGGATGCGGCGGCTAAAATGAAACTGCCAGCGCAAGGACAACTGCCTGCTGTTGCACAAACACTGTGTGACGTGCGCATTGTATCATGTCGTAGGTCACAGCGCATTACAACGCAGCAGACAGCACAACAACAGACAGAGACAAAACAGCGGCTAAAGCGACACCACCGAAGCGACAAAGCGACACCGCTGACAATTGCCGACAGCACGGGCCCAACCAGCCCACTCGATCACTAATCCCATCCGCAGTCACCTTGATACGGCCGCCGCCGTCAAGGCCCTGGTCGTAACACCATGCACGGCACAGCATCGGCATGCTTCCACGGCCGGAGCCGCACCAGCCTACACCAGACGACGGCAGGGCGCCGGGCCGCCGCGGCCGGCAGATGTGCGAGCTCCTGCGGCCGTCGCCGGGCCGCCACTGGCGCGGCCCTGCGCACCCCTGCGCCCCCGGCCGGCAGGTGGCCGCGGAGGGGGCCTTCTCCATGGCGCTGGGGTTCGCCGCCCCGGGTGGCGGCCGCCGGCGCCGGCATCGCGCGCAAACACGCACCCGCAGCCGGCCGGGCCGCGGCCGGGAGGCGCTCTTCCGTCGCGCCGCGCCGGCCCTGTTTACCGGATCACCGCTGTTTGTCGGGTGGCCGCCGGCGCAATAGGTTGATGGGTCCCGAACAGCGTGTGTGAAAGCAGAGCGTGACAAGTGACACAGGTTCCACCGTGCCGTGCTTTGCGTGAAATAGCGTCGAAGCCCATTTCCGGATTTCAGCCCATTCAACACGAATGCTTTTGCGTTTAGGTTCATATAAAGCATGACTCAGAAGCCTGAATGCCCCAGCCCCACTCCCACACAAACGGGATTCCATGGGAAAATATTAATTTGTACAAGGTTGAAAGGGGTAAAATAAATACCACCATGATCTTGGCCTGTCATTGCCATTTTACAAATAATTTGGACTCACTCTGAGGTAAGTTGGGTAGATTGCCACGTCTTTATTGCACGCCTCCCTTTTCCCCGCTGCATGCGCGTTAAGGATTGTTCTGAGAGACCGCTCACCATGAACATACGCCAAATCATTCGAAAGCTGCATCCGAACCACTAGCAGGGCGGGTTCCATGTGCACAACCATCACTGGCATCGGTGGCGTCCGAACCAAGGCAGCTCCCGGAAGATATTTTGCCCGTGCAAATCATCAACACAAGTACAAGACCAGCAATCCGGGGATGCACCCCTGGGGATGGTCGATACACAATAACAAGAGCTTTTCCTCGCACCGCGGACCCGCCACTCAGGTGCTGTCACCTTCCTCCCTGCTCGGCGGATACTTTGCTACTGGTCTTTTCGCTGGTTGGGATAGCGAAGGGATTATTGCGGTGCTGTTCCACGCTATAAATAACACGAGCACCCAGTACCGGGACCAGACTCATGCTGAGATATTTGTGCGCGATTGCGGACCGAAGGTGGGACCAAAGTCAGGCTTCTGGTTCCGAAGCCGAATCCCCAGCCAAGAAAACGTCATGAAGCCCCAGTCGAAACCGAAGCTGGTGGCTTTGATATTCTCAATTGCGAAGCCGAAGCTGACGCCAGTGGTTCCGTACCTTTAGAACGTGAAGCCAGACCCGGAATCACTGGTTTCGAAGTTTGTACACACGAAGCCGAAGCCACAGTCGACAGTTTCAAAGCCGAAGCTGAACACATCAGTAACAAGTCACAAAGCCGAATTCGAAGCCGCATTCGAATCCGAATCTGACGTAAGCCGCAGTTTTGCGACACCAAAGCCATTTTTGCGTTAGCCTAAAACTACACGGGATTTGAAAATATCATCAGGGTTTCGCAGAGCAAGTGAGAAAAGGTGTTAGCTTCCGGATGGCATAATTGATATACATTGTTCCCGTTTTCTATGTTGGTTGTACATAACGTTTTATACGTTTGTCCTTCAGCTATTGTTAGATGATAACCAGGGGTTTCGATTTCTCAAAATGGTTGGGGGAGGGGAGAGAATCGTGAAAGTCACCGAAAAGGGACAGGTGCGAAAAACTTCTGGGATTTCATCAACTTTACGTTTATGTGAATATACGTATATACTGAGCGCTAAAATGCATTTATCCACAGCAATCACATAGCAAACCCGCCGTTTGTTTCAGCTGTTTAGAAGCACGCCACTTTTGTGTAAGAGACGGGGTGCAGTTGCACCTCTCTTTTGCATACTGAAGTGTGAAACATGCGTATAGATGCCATTGTGCACTAAGGTAAGTTGTTAACTATTTATCTATGCAGTTACAAGAATGGATTGTCTAGAATGTACGTGCCCATGGCAATCATTTTACAAGCAAGTTCGCGGCAAATCAAAATTTAATCGGCGAAATACACGCACTTCAGTCAAACAAAACGTAAGTGCTTCTCCACGCATCGTTTAAGACAATGGCCCTCAACCATTCCGTAACTACGCTCAGGCAAATTCTCTTATGTTTGGCATGGCTTTTCCTCGTTCATTCCAGTCAATACACACTGCGAGCCTGCTGTACTCCTGAGGTGCACTACTCCAAGCTATTGTACCTTTGAACGGAAAGCGACACTCCCGATCCTGCTATAATTCGAACGTGTGGCCGACCAAACCCCGGTGTTGTCAATGTCATGGGCAATCCACTTTGATTGTGATAGCGTTATTAGTTGAGCTGGCTCTTTAGTGGCTGTGTGCCTATAATGTTGCGTGCATACTGCGTCCTCAATAAGCTCACCCAAGTCAGTCAGCCTAACCACTTCTGGACGGCACTGACGACGATAGTACATTCGGAGGCCCGCTATCACTTTAGCCGACCTGATCGGCCGAGCTCACCCACGCTCAGCCAGCCTGACCACTTCTGGACGGCACAGACGATGATAGTACATTCGGAGGCCCGCTATCACTCTGGCCGACCCGGTCGGCCGAGCTCACCCACGCTCAGCCAGCCTGACCACTTCTGGACGGCACGGACGATGATAGTACATTCGGAGGTCCGCGGTCACTCTAGCTGACAAATGATTTTCAAACCTGTGACTACAACAGAGATGCAGTAGAAGAGCGCATTCGGCGGCAATAGTGATGACAATGTTTGACGCATAAGGTCCTTTGGCTTTAGATGGCGTTGATGAAATAGCGCGACTGAAATCCCTGCGCCCTTCTGCACAGGTCTATAAAGTTGTGGTGTCCATCACGGGGTTCAACAAAAAAATAACACCCAAGGCTATTGCACCTTTTTCAGCAAGTCTTAATACGATAGTGTGCGTGTGTGGGGGGGGGCGGGAGGGGGCATAGAGTTAACAAAGCCCCCCGCAGGAAAAATCATCGGACGTGTTCCTCTTCGTCTCATTATTTTTTTAGCCTGCTCCAATTTCAACAGAAGCTTGAAGCTACCGGAAGATGCAATTCTGTTCGCATTTTCAACTCAAGAAACTGAAAGAGCCTGCCGTTAAATAACTACACAGGATACAGCTTTTTCATCATTCTCTTATCTTCCTTTTACAATGGCTCGGTGTTTTTCTTTTTTAACTAATCGCACTAAGGGCTTTCGCCGTTTTTCTTCCACAGCGATAGGTAGTGAGGACCCAGTGAACGTACACTGCAGCTCGGCACGGGATCAAAGCCGTATATTGACATTGTCATCCCATGAATCTGGGAATGCGCTACTTCCATTCAGAATTTATTAGTGAAGAAAATCAGATCCGATAGTCATGAACATGCGCGCTTGCAAGCCTTAGGAACAAAACCCGACGCCCGGCATTGCGGGCTCCGAAGGGCGCACGGTGTCGGCCCGCTCCCCAGCTGACACCAGGCGGTGACCAACGGTTGGATGACAACGATGACGCGCCAGAAAGAAAACACCTTCGAACGCTTTAAAACATCAATTAGTACGTTTAGAAGACAGTCCAAGCGAATACATCACCTGCACGAGTTTTTTATTGTCAATAAGAACGAATTAGCATTGACAGCACTGCGAGGGCGTGCTGAAATCTAGTGGGGGGAAATGGAAAAGTGGAAGCGAAATTTCCATTTCCGTGTTGTTGTAACCTTTAAGCTGTTCAAAGCCAACCAACCTCAAATTATAAAGCTGAAATGTACACCCCAGTCTAATCTTGAAAGATGCGAATTCATTTTGAAAAAAACTTTCGGAGGGATTATTTCACATTGGTTGTTCTCGCGCCCGGTGCCCTCCGTCTGGTGCATTCTTCATTTTATTTGGCCTTTCTTACCTTTGAAGCAATTAGTACAAAATCTTCTATAAGTTTGATAAAATTTCTAACTCGTCTTTGTAGTGTCCTGCATGTACTTGGACTCCAGAACGTTGGGGACCAAACTCGCCATGGGAGGGGGGGGGGGGGGAGCAGATTGGACAATGGATGGGGCGGTGGCCCATCCGAAAGAATACAAATCGACAGCCGTGATGATAACTCACCCTGAGAAAGACAGGCTGGCTTTTGGCTTTCAGCTGTGCATGCGTCGCAAACATGAGTGGTTGTGGTTGCATAAGACATAAGGTGAAACATTGCTTTCGTGAAGTAAGTCACAACTGTAGTGAAAAAGTCATCATAAAACCAAAGCCAACAGTTCAAGATCGCAAGAAAACTGGAACCATAAATCAAAATTTGTTCGACGCCGAAGCCAAAGCCGACGCCAGCCGTACAAAATGGCTCAAAGCTAAGCCCGAAGCAACTGGAGGAAAACCGCGCCTTTGCAAAGCCAAAGTCGAGGTCAGTTTTGTCCCCACGCCTGTTCAAAACGCATCTCACGAGTCTCCGGCATACATGCACCGGATTGGGGGGAGGGGGCAAGGGGCAGGGGGCAGGGGGCAGGGGGCAGGGGGCAGGGAGCAGCTCCCCACCCCTCCCCTAGCTCCTGGCAACAGGAAATGTTCATCTTTTGTGCAGAGCATGAAAAAACGTGACGAAAATTACGTTGCCTCCTCGCAATTCGCATAGGATTCTCCGCCTTCACAAATAATGTAACTTCAAGTGGAGTCCGGATGTTCTCAATACGTTATTAAATGTCTACTCAAGTTCGAACTGAAGCAAGCATCTTATGCAGACGAATTGATGGGCATGAAGTTCACGGACAAAATATATCAAAATAAATTGTCTTACTAGTCTTGCACCGAGTCAGATAGTGTCATATTCTTTAAACGAATATTCTGAAATCATCCAACATAGGAACACGTGCACGAGACCACATGCGTTAAATTTCGTTAACTTACGTCATAGGCGGCACGAAGTTTTCAAATCTTCGAAACTCGTGACCATGTGAGGAGATGCAGAAACTCGTTATTTGCGACGTAATGCATCTATTTCTATAGCTGGAGCCACTGCTGGAGCCGTTAAGTGAACTTCTCGCTCACAAATCAAGCTGGTCCTAGCCCACATAGTACAGATAAGTACAGGTTCTCAGGTTCACATAGAGAAGTACAGGTTCTCAAGTACTTATATGCTTAACTTCATGTTTAGCCAGTGATACACTGAGCAAATTATACTGATATCGCCACGCCGCTTAGGAAAATAATACGAGTTAGATAACCGTTCCCTGTAAATGCAACCTGACAAACAACACGAGATTACACCATTGCCCTTCAACCTTGCAAACACAACTGCGGATATCTATCACGTGAAAATACACCAGGGCACCTCTGCTATGCGTCATCTCTGGTACTTGTGGAATATTCGCGTGCGCTTTAGCGCGTGGTTTTACTATTTGCTTACGTAGTAAATAACTAAAACAAAGGCGCGTGCCGTTTAAATTTCAAGCGAAGTAGGCGGTTGACTGCGGAGGCTGCGGCTTCCTCGTACAAATTCAGCGTAGTGGTGTCGGTTCGGGGACAAACCGGTATTTAGCTCTCGTTCAATGCGCCGTCAGAAAGTTAATGCTGGTTTTCACGAGACTCACTCCCACTCCTTCCCGCCTCATCCCAGCTTTGATAATGTGATGGCCCGAAAGTCATGCGACTTATGCCGGTAAACGACTGCCAATACAGCAGACCTCGTCTGACATGGTTCAGCGACTGCAGTACAGTACAGGAATCATTGACCGAAGCGTTAACAAATAACGTAACTTGTTTATGTCTCAGCAGTTCCCAAAACGTTTCATCCGCTTACACAAGACATTGCAACACCATGGGAATGCAATATCCTAACCATGCTTACACTCGTGAGGGGCGCTGGTGGCGCAGCAGCTTCTCTGGGTCTCACTGGCGTCTGAGAACACAGGGGTACGGGTATCGACTCTCGCGGTCCCAGCTCTTCTTGCCAGGGTGAGATACAGACGACACCATTTCGTATCAGATGCTGAGTGCTCAATAAAACCCCAACGATGACGACTGAATCTGGAAAACATTTCAGAACTTGCCACACATGTGTTCCATTTCCCGGCCACTAGTTTTCCAACCCATTCCCACGCACATTCTGCGAACTTCGTTCCTAAACTCCCGTCACCCATCCAGCCGCGTAGCTGCAAATTGGGCCAACGAGTTCGATCAGCCCTAACACTCATCATTAAAAATCCTCCAACAGCGCTGGGGTCTGGACGCCGCCAACTTCGGTAATACCCTGTCTACACGCCCGATCCTTGTAGCACTAGCTTATCCTGACCGCTTCGACACGATCGGGCAATCTTCGCCGGCGACCACAAGCCACGCCGGAAACTACGCATCAAACCTGCGCCGCGGGCAAGGCCCCGCCCACCGCGGTGCTCCATCCATCAAGCCGCTTCACCGATCCGCGTCCGAATCCGACGCGTTGTTTACCGGCTCCGACTCTGGGCGCGGAGCGGCGGCGCGGCCGTGGCTTTGGCGCGTGACGCAGCACCGGCGGCGGATCAATAGCCTGGCAGCCGACGACGCGGCGGCCGCGCGCGGCTGGCCGGTACGCAGATCGGCGGCCGGCCCGGTCACTGAACCGCAGGCCGGGACGCGGCCGGGCTGTCGATACGGGCGGCGGCCGAGGGCAGCGGCCGGCGGCGCCGCCGCGCGGACCGGTGCGGCACAGATGGCGGCGGCCGGCCGGCTCGTCAGCGCCGCGCCGCGCCCGCCGCGCGGACAGAAGCACGGCGGCTCCCGGGTCGGCGCCGACTGCATCGCACGCGGCGCCGGGCACGCCCGGCCAGCCCGGTGATGGAGCCGGGGCTGACGTCATGACGTGGCAGCAGCCGGCCACGCGCGCGCCGCGTGCACCGCGCTAGCTGGAGGGCCGGTTTGGGCTCGGTGCGTGTCGCCGTCGGAGCGGATTGGCCAGGCTCAGCTGTGCACCGGCCTGACCCACAGCGCCTGGCCCTTTTAAAGAGGGGGGGGGGGGGGCGGGGAAGGGGTGCAGCGGGCGGACAGCTCGGCGATGGGCCTAGAGCGTGCGACGACACACAGCTGTTGTCGCGTCGGCCGGCCTCCACCTGGTAATCCCACACCCTCCAACTGCTGGGATCGAAGCACATGTCTGATTGTCCGGCACGGTGCAGACGCACACCACGGACGGGCGGTAAGGCTCGGCGGCCGGCGCTCCCAACGTGCAGTTACGGGCTGCGCAGGACAAACCGTTTCACATGCGTCACGTCAAAATGTGCTGAACTCCAAAGGAGAGGGGGAAGGGGTTCGGAATCGACTCCGGATAGGCCCAAATTTTCAATGGATTGAGCTAGAATCTTTCATTCCCGAACGTAAGTCTTAAACGGAGCCATACTTTGGTCTAACGCATAGGTTGTAATCATCGTTGAGTTGACTAAGACCGGGGTACATTTAGCAACAAATATTCTGACAGCTGTTATAAGTGTCAGAACATGAAACACCGGACATTTTGTGGCCTTGGTAAGAAATAAATATGCTAAATTAGCTATCATCACCCACAGAGCGGTTTATCTCGTACGTCATCGTCACCGGAATGGTCTTCGCAAGGCACCACTTCTTCTCGCGCAAGAATCGCAGTCTGCCTAATACTGAGCTGTGCTGCTCGGATTCGTAATCGGACTAGGCCTATCGCGCTGTTGGTTGGCACCAGAATCGATTCCGGTGAAGCCAGATCAAACACATGTATGCTCATAGTTGCCCGAATTACTTGAAGTTGCCGCCAGCGTGCTTCGTGGCTCATAAATGAGCGCATTAGTCCATCAAACTGACGGCGAAGAAGTAGCCGTTGTCCCAGATGTCCCGATAGCGACGACCAAAACATGTCTGGGGTGCCCGTTGGTCACCAGTGTCACCAGTGGAGTGCCACGTGGTCACCAGTGTCACCACAGTAGAGTGTAGTAGTGTCTGATGAGTCCCGTGATAAGATCTGGCGCGAGGTGAGAGTCTGTCCCAGGCGGAGCTTGTTTTCTCCCCCCCCCCCCCCCCACTATCCCATTCCATGTCGTCCAAAATTGTCCCAATAATGATCATCTAGCCCATTTCAAGCGTTTTCTTTTTTCACAAACCTGTTCCACACGACAACGTCCGATATCACGATGGCGTCCAGTTTATCGGATATCGCAACGGCATATTTCATGAGCACCGGTGAGTTAACGGAACAGCGATAGAAAACCCCAAGCCCCCGCATCCCCTTCCCGTAACCTTAACCTTGACCTATTGATCTGTCGAACCGCCAATCGTGACCCAGTCGGAGCGACACGACCGCCACCCGCCACACCGCCGACACATGACTGACGCGGGAGCCGCCGTCGGGCGGCGGCGGCGCTCCGCCAGGTGTTCGTCCGCGTGCCTGGCTGCAGGCTGAACTGCACCGGCGGCTGTACCAGGCTGCGACGCTCCCCCGAGCTGCACCGGCGGCTGTACCCGGCTGCGGCGCTCCCCCGAGCTGCACCGGCGGCTGTACCAGGCTGCGGCTCTCACCCAAGCTGCACCGACGGCTGAACCAGGCTGCGGCGCTCCCCCGAGCTGCACCGGCGGCTGTACCAGGCTGCGACTCTCCCGAGCTGCACCGGTGGCTGTACCAGGCTGCGGCGCTCCCCCGAGCTGCACCGGCGGCTGCACCAGGCTGCGGCCCTCCCCCGAGCTGCACCGGCGGCTGTACCAGGCTGCGACTCTCCCCCGAGCTGCACCGGCGGCTGTACCAGGCTGCGACTCTCCCCCGAGCTGCACCGGCGGCTGTACCAGGCTGCGGTTCTCCCCCGAGCTGCACCGACGGCTGCACCAGGCTGCGGTTCTCCCCCGAGCTGCACCGGCGGCTGTACCAGGCTGCGGCGCTCCCCCGAGCTGCACCGGCGGCTGTACCAGGCTGCGGTTTTCCCCCGAGCTGCACCGACGGCTGCACTAGGATGCGGTTCTCCCCCGGGCTGCACCGGCGGCTGTACCAGGCTGCGGCGCTCCCCCGAGCCGCACCGGTGGCTGTACCAGGCTGCAGTTCTCCCCCGAGCTGCACCGACGGCTGCACTAGGCTGCGGCGCTCCCACTTTCCGTCTGACCCAGCTTCAAAAAGACGTGGCGTAGGCGTTGCGTCATCGCGCCCAGCCAGGTGTCGGTCGCAGCGCGTAATCCACAGCTGGTTGGACGCAGCGAGAGGAATTCGATCACCACACACGAGCCTCACACGTGTCAGGCCTTAAGCGCTGAAGAGACACGTTGGTTATCAGGGTGGTTACCAGCGGAGTAGTTATGCAATTTAAGTTTGGGAGGGCTGAGTAGGAAAAATATATAAATGTTCTCCCAAAATACACAAAACAAACTGGATACCTACCAGTACTTGGCCCACTTTCCTCCTAAAGTTCGGGAATTGGATTCTCCTTCCTGCAGTTGAAAAGGAAACTTCGTGTCGAAAATGCCGAAAGACCGGGAACTGAACCCCTTTTTCTCATATCAAGGAAACTACACACCTGGTACAAACAACAGGTGATGCGTTCCGAATAATCAGGCCTGAGGAGGCGGTACACACCAGTGGCGGTTAAATGAAACAGAGATATTGGTCCGATAATGGGAGTGAAAAGGGCTAGGTTTGTTGCTGATGGGGCGGTACCAAGCAACCGTCACGTAAGGCTTCCCAATTTTTATGGTGCAGAAGATGCAACGAAATCGGTGCCGGGTCTGCATGTGAACTGGCATAGATTTGGTCGACCTCTAACCTTGTTATCTCGGATTCCTGATCATGCTGATAAAATAACTCATTACTGAGCCTTCGCGGATCTGAGCCACGGCACCGAGCAGCTCCCCCCCCCCCCCCCCCCACCTCACCCAGCACCCGCCCACCCTTCCGGCGCCGTCGTCCTCTCCCCGCCGCAGCGACCGAACTGCCGGCGATGAGGCGGAGCACCACGTTTAAAAATACCGCCCCGCGCTTCGTTGTACAGGTCCTGCACAGGCTGTGGTCTCGGCCACGTCGGCAGCTGGCCGCGTGTGAGGGACGAGGCGGCGGCGGCGGTGGCGGCGGACCCGGCTAACGAGCCACCCGAGCTGTCCGCCGGCGGCGCAGACCGCTCGGCCCGGCGCCGGCGGCCGGGTCTCGCCGGCCGCCGCCGGCGCCGCCGCCGCCGGGCCTCGTCGGCAGACGCCGCCGGCCGGGCGTGGCGCGTCGCCAGGGAGCTGGCCAGACCCGGGCACAGCGCCTGCCGACCTGGCGCGGTGGAGAGGTCGTCGGGACTGGGCCACCAGAGCGGCTGCAGGGACTGGACCGCCAGATCGACGGCAGGGACCGGGCCGCCCCGATGATGCAATGGGACGACAACGCGCCGTTCGGCGCAGTGACCCGCCGCAGCTCTGGGGCCTTTCGTGGCATACACGATTACATTGCACCAGCCTTGTAGGGACACCCGCCTTCCCCACAGGAGGGCACTGCGGAGCACGACAGAAATGTGGCGTCAGTGGAAAACCACGGAGGACGGACCCACCAAGGTCGAGCGCAGAACCTTCCCAGAATCGGTGACAGGCCGGTGTTCCCGGGCCCCCGCCGCCGCCTCGCGGGGCGCGCGGGCGGGGGCGGACGCACAGTCGCGGTACGGGCCGCGCCGGCGCCGTTCGGTGTCAGGCAGGCGCACAAACGGCTGGCCCGTCCGCCGCGCAGGAGGCTCCGGCACCGCCCTCGACGCACACAAGCAGAGGGCCGGCCGCCGACACACTCCAGGCGGCGGGGACTACTCGGAGACGCGCAGCAGACGCCGCGGGAGGCGCAGGTGGGCGACTTAGACCAAGACCAGATCGAGCTAGGGTCATGGCACGCATCTTGGACTGTCCGCTTCATGGGCAGTTTCGAAAACTGTGTCAAAAGTCGCTATAGACAGACATTTCCGGAGACTTACGGTAGGATCAGGGTTACAGGCACGAACGCTGGATACCAGGGACGTTGCACGAACCACAAATATCTCACGTCGCCATTCCAGAGCCGGTACCAGCCTTAGATAAGACAGCCGATGCACCGCAAGGTCCTAAGTGCGCGTAAGTATGCGGTACTGTGTGGCGTAGATTTCCTCCCGCCGCCAGAGCTGCTGTTCCGGAGTGTCCCGTTCCACCATACGGTTTTTTCGACATGCTTAAAGTTGCCTCGCACGTATGTACATCACACGCCATAGTTCTCGCGATAGAAATGGCTCCTGAGAAATAAAAGTTATGTAACCAGGTTGGCGAGTGTCTGTGTTTGAAAGTGCCTGAGTCAGGCGTCACCGTGTCTGGTATCATGGCTGAGCAGCCAATGGAGTGGATTTAAGCAAACCAAAAGTTTTCACAATCACAAAAAACGTCAGCTAGAAAAGACGTGCTCCGCTTTGAAGGCCTCTCCGCAGGAGCGAGTGGACCACGAAGGCGCGGAAATCCCCTGCGGTCTGAAGCGCTGGCGGCCGCGACAGGTGACCACTGCACGTGCAGGCCCTGACAGGAGGCTACCGCCGGGGACGGCGCCGGCCCGGCCCGTCACCAGAGGTCGATCCTGTTGGTCGCGGCCGCTGCTATTACCGCAACACGGCGCTCAGTCCTGGACCGTTGAGATAATCCCGCCCCACCTCCAGGCCCGCTGTTGAGAGTCTGAGGGCGAAAACCCCGGCCGGCCCCCCTGCACAAGCGCATGACTCAGAAGCTCATGCCAGAAATCGGAGAAGGAGCATTGGCCGTATGCAACGCGACCTGCCGAGCTGTCACCAAGCGGACTGCATTGGAACTGTTCGCTGTTCCGCACGCGAGTAGCGCTTCTAAGCCGCATCGTCTTAAAAAGAACCGGTGTCACCTGATCTGCCCACGCAAAAAGCCGGCGTCAGCTGGTGAGCACGCACAGACCCGCGTCAGCTGATCTGTCCACTCCAGCCCAGTTATACCCTCAGAGCCGACCCGCAAAGGATCAGTGTCAGCTAACGGCCCACATAGGGTCAGTGTCAGCTAACGGGTACACATAGGGCCAGTGTCAGCTAATCGGCCCACACAGGATTGGTGTCAGTTAATCGGCCCACACAGGGATGGTGTCAGCTTGCGGAACCATATAGGGCCAGTGTCAGCTAATCGGCCCACATAGGGTTGGTGTCAGCTAACCCGCCCACATAGCCAGTGTCAGCTAACCCGCCCACAGACGGCCAGTGTCAGCCAACGGGCACACACAGAGGCAGAGTCGATCATCTACTTCGGAGCTGGCCAAAGACGCGGCAGTTGCCGGGCTCCCAGACTTGCCCCACTCCTCCCCCCCCCCCCCCCTTCCGACCCGGCCACAGCCGGGCGTCACGACTCGCTGGCCCAGACGCCAGCCGTGACGTCAGAGCAGGTGGTGACGTCACTGAGCGCGGTCAAAGGCCACGGCCGGTAGGCCCCCGACACAGCGGGCCGGTCGGCGGCCCCGCCGGCCGCCTGTGCTGCATGTACAGCGCGACCGGTTGGCCTGGTGGGGGTAAACCCGCATGATGGGACGTCGTTTGGTCTCTGTGCACACTTGCCTATAGGTTTAGCCGCGCTGATAGAAATGGTGGCTATGATTGTGCACTGTTCCATGTGGTAAAACTATGTCCTAAAAATTGTTGACGGGTGATTTGATAACTGATCACTGAGACTTGGTACTCCGAGGCGAGAAATACACTGAGAAACTGAAGCCATTTTTCAAAGATCTTGATGGAACGTTAAGAAGTGGAAAGCTTCGACGCAAAATCTGATAACAAGGGAATATTGTATATTTTCGGTTCAGCGAAGAGAAGTGCACATTTATTGTTGAACGGAGGGAAGCCCATGTTTCATTTTTAGGCGAGCTCGCCTTGAATCAAGTACCTTAGGCGCTAAGATACTGAGGACAGGAGAGCTAGGACGTTATAATAACACTAACGTCAATCTGGCAGTTGAACAAGTCCGAAGCGCTCCGTTACAATCCATGTTGACAGTTCCTACCAACGGGTGAGGTCTTGGTGATGGGGTGTTACCAGTACCTCACAAAGCGATCCCTTCTGAAGCAGTCCTTACCAAGCTCAGGCGCATGCCGATCGTAAACACTCCTGTCAGAGGAGCCGTGCAGACATGTAGCAAAACGGAGTCGGGCAGCTTGCGCCGCCAGCAGTCTGCGCTAAGTTTAGTATACCCCACCCTGGCGGCACGTAAATAGCCCTGAGCGTATTGCTGAGCACGCCGGAGGATCACTGAGGTCCGGCTGAGATGGTCCGGACGCGCCTCGCCAGCGCTGCCACGCCTCCCGTTGCCGCGTACACATGTCTGAAGGGGAAGGCTTCCAAGCAGTGGACTCATCTTATCCCTGCATCCCATTGTTTGGTCGACTACCCGGAGAGACCAGACTAATAGGGTGGAAGCCACAACGGGCTGACCAGGCTCGCTGTCATCCTTCTGTCGTCTGTCGTCTGACCTGCCCAATAGTCGCAGGTCAGCCACGCATGTGGCTCAGGTGCGGCGCGTCGGTCCTAAAGGCTCAGTCCAGTCGGCACTAAAGGCTCAGTGCACTCGATCAGGAGTGATCATGTGGCACATCCAGTCGGCACTAAAGGCTCAGTGCACTCGATCAGAGGTGACCATGTGGCACATTCAGCCGGCACTAAAGGCTCAGTACGCTCGATCAGGAGTGATCATGTGGCACATCCAGCCGGCACTAAGGGCTCAGTGCACTCCACCAGGTGTGATCGTGTGGCACATCCAGTCCGGCACTCTAAAGGCTCAATGCACTCGATCAGGAGTGATCGTGTGGCACATCCAGTCGGCACTAAAGGCTCAGTGCACTCCACCAGGTGTGATCGTGTGGCACATTCAGTCGGCACTAAAGGCTCAGTGAAGTGCACATTGTGCGCTCGATCAGGAGTGATCATGTGGCACATCCAGTCGGCACTAAAGGCTCAGTGCACTCCACCAGGTGTGATCGTGTGGCACATCCAGTCCGGCACTCTAAAGGCTCAATGCACTCGATCAGGAGTGATCGTGTGGCACATCCAGACGGCACTAAAGGCTCACTGCACCTGATCAGAAGTGAGCCGTCCGCGCACAAACGGTTCTCACGAAGTGAACCTATCAGTCTACAAAAAGGCGGACAAAGAGTCCGGGTGCCGCCATATTTGGCTGGGCGGCAGGGCCGGCCGCAATCAGGGCTAGCGATCGCTAATCCGGCCGGCCGGGCCGCCCGAGAGGAAGTACAGCGCCACGGTCAGCTACCATCGGCAGCACGATCTCGGCTCGCGTCGCGGCCGCGGCCTGGCACGGCCGGCACAGAGCCGTCACTGGACGTCGCGGAGCCGCCGGAGTCGCACGAGAACGGCGCGGTGGCAAAGCCGCACATCCACGCGAGATCCGTGCTGTTGACGGTCGCCCGCCTCAGTGAAGCTGGTGACGAGCTTCGCACGAGTGCGGCGTGAAGTGTGTAGTCAAGCCAGGCTGAGGGCGGGCGCTTGGCACCGGCGAAGAGGGTGAATCAGCGTCGGTGCACGCCGGGAGAGGGATCAGCGCCGGCTGGGCAAAGCCGGCCAACATCGGCTGGTGAAGGAGAGACGTGATCAGCGCCAGCTAATGAAGGCAGGCGATTTGGATGTTAAGAGGGAGCTATTGAGGATGGCACGGCTGGTAAAAACGGCGATTCTGGGAGGCACTTAACTGACGAGCCCAGGGTATTAGCCAACACCCTGGGAGGTCTGGGTTTTTCGTGAGATTCAGGTTTTTGCTGCGGAACAGGAGGGAACCAATCTAACTGGAAAGGACCAAACCGGCAGCAAAGCGCGCGTAATTGTGCCGACAGATGGACATGGCATAGCTGAAAATCCCCCCAAAGAAGCAATTTCCATTGCTCAGCATCCGCCTCTTGTTTCCATTTGTTTCTTGCAAACGTTCACGGATTTCTTCATTCCATTAAATTAGACCAAAGCAGACGGGGCATTAGAGGCATCGAATTCGTTTAACGCATAATGGTCTGCTCACACGGACGCCTTGCTGTGTGCGTTGGACGCGCGCTAATAGCTCCGGGCCATAACCCACGCGTTTGTCCGTGTTTTAATTTTGCTTAATTCGTTATCTTTTCGAAAGCTACCCGCACTGCATCTGAAATCTCTTTCCGTCTCTCGTGTGGTCATAATGGACATCTTTTGGGCAGAACAACGACGAAATCTTGATTCGCAAAGTTGGAATGCCTAACAACCAACTCCCTATTCGCATATTTGTGATGGCTAGAAGTGGTTTAACGATCATCACTTTGTCTGGATGCTGGAATATTTAATGAGCTTTTACCGGACGTTTGGAACTAAGGTCTGATTTGCACCAGAGTGAGCATGCCGTCTTGGATCCCAATATGCGCGCCCTCCGATACGCGTTATACGTCACACTTCTCTCATGAAGTCCTTGTTTTACGCAGGTCTGCTGCACGTAAAAACCGTGTGAACAGATCATGATTATAGCAGTAGATCATATGGCATCGAACATATCTTCATTAGTTCCAGCTAGCCACAACAGTACATCTCACCAGCTCCTCTTAGCCGCATTAATCGATATGTAATATCTATTCTAGACACAATAGAGTAGGGGCCAATGTCGCGCAGCGTCATGGAAGTCACTCGTTGAATTTTAGCCAAATTTGAGTAATCAAGTATTGGTATCGTTATATCTTAAAACGCATATGTTTAAAAAGAGTAGTAAGTGACGTCAGCACTCAGCTACGACGCAGCCATGCCAAGGCAACCAGCTAAATGGTCCGTTCACCCGGCCATTTTTTTACCCGCGCCGGCCGCGCGTAAAAGGTGGATGACGTCATGAGAAAAAGTGTGACGCGCAACACAAACTCGACGGTACTCAAACTGGAAAAAATACAGCTTGTTAGTCTGCGCATTTAAGTCATGCATACGGTTCAGAGTTTGAAATAAGGCACATCTGAAAACTGCAATCGATAACCCACCGCCAATGACCTATACCCCTGACAAAAATAGGTCGCGTGTAAGGCATTCAAGTGCCAACGAAGTTCCTTGTGATAGCCATCTCTCACAAGGATGAAGGATGGCCAGCATCGCCTGATGGGAGAAGCAAGAAGCAAGCATAGATTGCCTGCAACGACGGTATCTGTCAATGGCTCAAAAGTATGACGCATTCAGCACAAGCGTCACGTGAGCAGAAGCGCGGTTTTTAACTTGCGTGCAAAAAAATGAACAGATCCGTAGGTTGCCACCACTGTTAGCTGACTTGCCGAGAATAACACACGATTAGGTTCGTTGCCCTACATGCATGTCATGATGTAACAATGACCGTATTCACTCATGCTCTTCCGTTTGCGGGCCCAATCGACGCAGCTTTCTGTCATTGGGGCTTTACGACGCACTTAGCTGATGAGACTATGAGGCTAATGGCGTCACCTGCCTCTCACCCTGGAAGGAGGGGAGGGCACCGCGGGGGTCGAATCCCGTACCTCTGGTTTCCCAGACACTAACGCAGACGCGTTAACCACTACACTACCGGCACCCCTCGCACCTTACTTCATTCCACTTACACATCGATGTCTCACGCCTCGCTCGCCTTCGTTCTCCCCCTTCTTGACCCACTTCTATCGTCGTCAGTGTTGGACTAAGTTCCGTCCGTGTGGGAGCTATTCACGAGCTTGGCTGTTATTTACCAAGCGAGCTTTTGAACGATGGCGTGCGAGTCATATCATAAGTGGCCGCCCCACATGGTCCGAGGTAGCGTCCACCGTATGTGTTTTACAGACGTTACCCGTGATCAGGCTACTTGAAGCACCTTACCCGTATCGGTACCAGAACACCGTATCAGGTAACCGTATGGGTAATTAACAAACCATACGAGACAGCCCTAAGCCTTTCCGTTCATCCACTTATCGGGTATTCTCTGTACGCAGATAAGATTACGGTAAAACGAAGTGTACTTATTGTATGCAATCTCCAGGGCCATTCGCCGGGGCAAGTGCCGTTCTTCTAAGCGAGTTCTGATGGAGATGGACATATGGATGTTATGCCACCAGACAGTCTCGCCCGCTGTGCTCTTCGTTTCTTGCCATGATATTGTTGTTTCCTCTATGATACATGCAACTTTTTTATCCTTTAGCGAGACACAATCTCCCACGCCGATTATAACGAGAGCAAACCGACAGCAGGGCCTAAACCACGAATCGGCGCATAGTTGGGGAATAAGTCCCAACTGTTTTCTAGTACCAAGTACCAAGTACCAAGAAAGCACACTTCTCCCACCACTGGCAGGCTCATGACTTTGAACTTGGGATGTGGATTGGGCGTCAGCATCCGCCTGAGCGTCACCAGTTAATGAACAGCACTCGGATACTTCATGTTACGACTACGGGGTACCAAAAGCATTTCACCTGTCCTGCAGTTTCATTGTCATAAGCCGGCAGCTTTATCAGAATGCGATCTTTCGCTTGGAGAATTATCCAAAACTGGGGAAAACCAGCGTGCCTATTTAGTATGGGAGGCCCATGTCGGTTTTCGTAATCATTCGGCGACACTTTCGAGATAAATCCACGCAAATTATCACGTGCTTGCTCCTAATAAACACCGCGTGTGACTGCCAGAACAGTCGATATTACAGCCATATTGGCCGCATCACACAAGCATGGTCCAAAATTTTGCTCTTCATTTAGCCCCCATTACTTTCTCAAGAAAAAAACATTTTAGGGAGTCCAGCTGACCAGGAAATTGACCTTGTCAGCAGTGAAAGATGGGATGCGTTTTGTGGCGGTGATCCTAGAGAGGAGAGACGTGATGGAGGAGATGAGGGTTATGCACCGTGTTATGGGGGTCGCATGTAAGGAGCCCTCGCCAGCACATGTCGCTAACACCGCCGTGGTCGTGTTCCGTGACCCCACTTCAGGTCGCGACGTAAGGACATACTGCGGCTCGACGACAGGCCGGCCCCGGTTGCTCATCCATAGGAGGGCATCGTCCGTAAGTCGGCTCGTCCGGGGGTACGAGGCTGCCTGCGGTGCTCGGGGCCGCTGCGAGGCAGTACGCCAGTCTCACGTCTCGCGGCCGGCCGGTCCGCGTGTCGCACGAGGCCGCCTGCGGTGCCCGAGTCCGCTCCGGGCCGTGCACTGATCTCACGTCTCGCGGCCGGTCAGTCCACGCGTCGCGCGGTACATGGGGGAGGCGGGAAACCCAGGCGCGTGCCACCCTGGCGCCGCGCCAGCGCTGGCAGTAGCGCAGGCGGGGACGTGCGGCACCGCGACAGAGGTTTCGGTGACCGAAGCCGTACGGCGCTCTCCAGGGCGGGCCAGCCGCACCGCTGCACCGATCGACCGATCCAGGCATGCGTGGCCCCGCAGACGGAAGATGTGGCTTCAGCGAGGAGGCCTCAGGCACGGATTTGGCCAGGGGACGATATTTGCAATAAACATCGGCTCATCGACTGGCAGGGTCCCGCATTCAGGGGTAGCACGCAGACATCGCGAGCCAAGCCGGTGTGCCACTGCGCGGTAAACACGATTGAAAAGCATGCACCATTTAAGGCTGGAAACGTTCTGAAACAAGAAGTCGCCATGGCAACCATGGCCATCATTCAAGGTGTATGCCAGTCAGCATACGCATGAACACTGCCTGCTGCGCGCGCCAAGCAGACCCGCCACACCACATATGAAGCGATACGGCATGTACTTACTTTTATTCTGCTGGCGTCCCATTAAGAGCATGGTGAAATTCTGCTGCGGGGCCCAAACGGTGTGGTCGGCCAAGGCATGGTCTAAGCCCTGGACGGGGCCACCTAGTGAATTTGTCGACACCATGCACGCCTCGTCACGCGCGTGTGACCATTGTTGATCGACACCAGAAGCACACAATCAGCGACTGGTGGCCCCTCACTGGCTCAGCACACACGCTGTGGACACCACTTCACTGCAGCTCGCGCGCCGAATATATCACTACGGAGTAACATGCTGTTATCTCCGGCTGCTCGCACCAATCATCGTCTGTTCTCTTGCCGATCCGTTCTCCGCGCTGGACTGGGGTGTTTATGTTCCAGTTGGTGTTAAATGCCTCCCCTGCAGTGGACGAGTCTAAGTCGAAACATCCTTTCCAACCGGTGAGCGCCCTATTTATGGTCCCTGGAAGTTCAAATAAGCGTGAAAGGCAAACGTGACTAAAAAGACACTTGGAGACAGGAAAGAAACTCCTGAACTTCTGTCTTGAAATCGTAATAAGAGCAACGCAAAGCAACAGTCTTACTCTGCTTGAACTAGAGAAGCGAAATTGGGTAGCAACCACATGAAAGGAGCCGCCGCCCACGGCAAAGCATTATCACGACAGAAAAGAAAACATGTTCACCACTGCAAAATCTCAACAGTGGGACCAAAGTGCCCAAACACGAGCACGCCCATGGAATATTACCTGTTGTCGACGTCAGAACCCCGTCGCGTAACGGTGTCAGCTTACAAGTCACGACAGTTTATGGAGATATTTCGGTGCCACAGCACCATTCCTAAGACCTACGAAAGAATTACTCACTGAAGAACACTATTACACCTTGAATGCGACTTGACTAGGCCGCTGCGAACGTTGGACAGAACTACGCCGCGCAATGCCCAGCTGACCGGCACCAGCCGCGCCCTCTCCCCGACCAGCCGCACTCTACAATGACGCTTGAGTTGCCAAGCGATGCCACGGCGAGAAAATCTCTAGATACAAAAAGGCTTCATATGTGAAGACTTTTTCAGTGATGGATCTGGTATAGTTGTTACATGGGAGAATGGTCCATGCAATGTAACATTCCACAACCGAATAATTAGGCATTTAGGCACGAAAATAGTGGCGTCACAAGGGCTTTGGCGCCACTTTGGCTTTCAAAGTTTGGAAAATTCATTCTAAGTTCGTGGTGGTGCACAGAAAAGAAATCAAGCCGTTTATGATCCTTGTCTGATTTGAAAGGGTTCACGCGCTTCTGAATGGACGCAGTGGTGAAATTTGTGGTTAATCCAAACAAATAGGCAGCTCTATCGTCTTAAAAGCAAAAAATACGAGCAGGAACAACAGAAAAGCTGAAGAAAGAGATTGAAGAACTCTTTTCTGACGATGAAGGAGCTAGTTGCATTGAAAACAAGTGTCAGTAGCTTAAGGACCAACTGAAGACTGTAAAGGAAGGTAGTGAAAACATGTGTGACATCTTACAGTCTGATGAAGAAGCTGCGATATGTATGGAAGAAACATATCAATTTACCGACGCCTGTGACGACCTGATGGTGGTGGTATCAAAGAAACAGGACAATAATGCCACAGAAAAGACGAGAAATGAAAGTGTCTGTACAGTGAAAGGAATAAAAACAACCGAAGCTGCCAGTGTTCGAAGGAAATGCAGCCAAATTCGAGAGATTGGGAAGCCGTTTTCGACGCATTCATTGGAGACACTGAAATGGATCCGAAGTTAAAAAGATATACCTGAAAAACAGCTTAGCCGGTGAAGCACTGGAGCTTGCAGAAGGCTACAAACCACCCGAGACCGGCTATAGAAATGCTAGAGAACAGCTGAAAGAGAAGTATGGTGGAAAAACGAGACGAATCTATCACGAACTCAACGAAAACCGGCACTTCTCGAACATCGCTAAAGGAGACACGAAGCGCCTGGAACAGTTCGCCAATCACGTGGCCTATCTCATCACCTCATTGAAGGAGATCGGTTCAGTTAGCGGCCTGTCTGATGTGTGGGCTTATTTCATTCTGGTGGCCGAAAAACTTCACCATTCATGTATCAAAAACTATCAAAGATGGTTAGGAACAGCAAGCCGTGAAGACAGCTTCGAAACCTTCACTGAGTGGCTAGCTGAAGAAACTCGGCTTGAAGAAAGGGCGAAGGAGATGACCAAATCAGAAGACGAACCAGAAGCAATGAGGCAGAAAAACAGAGAAAGAAGAGCGTATGCCACGAATAAGATCAGCAATTTACGTGATGCAAATCAGACGCAACCAAGCTGCTATGTGTGTCAAGCGCGTCATCTGCTGCGTGATTGTGCGGGGTTCCAAAGCTGGGATGAATAGAGAAGATAGGATTTTGTAAATCAGAAAGGATCTGTTTCAGATGCCTCAGCGGGAAGCACCGTGGCGTCACGTGCAGGTCATTCCCAAGATATGCGGCTGATGGATGTGGCGGAAGCCATCACATTTTGCTGCACGCGCAGCAGCAGGAGCAGCACCAGTAGCCGCACCGTATGCCGAGTGAGGACCAGTCTGCGCAATGGCCAAATGTCCCTGAAGTAAAAGAGTTTTGCCCATCTCGACAGGCAAGTGAAAATAGTGGGATCAGTTCCAGGGGTGCACAGAGAAACTTGAATATTCCCAGTACAAGTTACAACACGTCGACCTCAGAACCAAAAGTGACGTGTGGGAAAGTAGCCTTCCAGACTGCGCTTTGTAGTGGTACAATATGGACATCATTCGGTTGTGCTTAACGCGCTGCTTGATCCCTGCTCAGATGCCTCATTCATGACGAAGGCTGCCGCGAGTGAGCTAGAATTCGATGGAGAAGAGCAAGTGCTTCAGTTGGGTACTGTCAGCGGCACAGAAGATGTCACCATGAAGACGGGCATGGTGAAGTTGTCAAGTCTCCACAGCAGCTACGAAGCGTCAGTGAATGTTCACGTGATACAAGGTCTCGATGGTGCATCAGTGCGTACTAACTGCAGCGCAGTGTAGAAGCGGTGACCGCATGTGAAGACCGTACCATTCCCAAATATGAAGAGCAGCAGTGCCGACATCCTCATCGGTCTGTGTGCGGAGACAACTCAGCTATTTGTGCCGCTTGGCTCCGTGAAAGGCGCTGCCTCTGACCCAGTGGCAATTTTCATTCCTTGGGCTGGACAGCGTTTGGCTTTATCGAAGAGAAACACGTCGGATCTGAATGCTGTGACCTGAAGATGAGGAAAAACATGACTCACGTGTCAAAAACATTGACTCACATCGCAAGAAAAACATGTCAAGAGGAAATAGAAGCGATTAAGTCAATGACCGATTTAGAGGTCATTCAAATCAGAGAGCCAGAAGAAAGCCTCATGTGACGTGAAGAGCAGGGGCGCTGAAAAAGGTATCGGAGCCACTCTCGTACAGCGGTCATCGGTACCAGGCGGCGGTCTCGTCAAGAGACGTAGAGCCACAGCTGATGAGCAACTATAGCGCCACAATGCAGCGTCTTGTGCGGTTGGAGCAATCTCTGAAGCGACTCGGTGGCGAGCTGCCGGCCAAGTGCGGTGAAATTCTTGAAGAGTACGTGAAGAAGGGCTACATGTCAAAAGTGTCCGTCTCCGAAAGGACAAACATCGGCTAGAAGGAGTGGTTCCTGCCACATTTTCCAGTCATCCGAGAGGAGAAGGCATCAACAAAAATCCGGATCGTATACGATGCAGCCGCCAAGTATCGAGGAGTGAGTCTGAATTCGCAAGTTCTCCCTGGGCCGTCTCTCTACACCGATCTCGTCGAGACTCTGCTCGGCTTTCGGCTGCACCGCACCGCGCTAATCGGCGACATCTGCGAGATGTTTTTACAAGTTGAGCTCGCGTCAGATGACAGAAAATACCACCGAGTGCTGTGGCGAAGTATGAAGGACGAGGAGCCCACAGTATATGAAGCAAACCCCTGGCTGTTTGAGAACGCGGCCGCTCCATTCGTCGCACAGTTCGTGCTGAAAGAAGACGCTCGACAACATGCAGAAAAGTAGCCACTGGGTTCCGATGTGCCGGTGAAGCACCTCTACATGGATGACGGCATTCAATCGTTCAGGACAGAACAGGAGGCCATCGAAGCTAGGAAGCATGTCAGCAGTATTCTCGAAGATGGTGGGATGAAGATTAAGAAGTGGATGTCGAACAATGCGAAATTGCTGAAAGCAATCCTCGTCGAGGAAAGAGCTATCAGCCCGCGCCACTTCTTTGAAGATCAGGGCTCGGTGCCGACGAAGACTCTTGGAGTAGCTTGGACAACAGATGAGGACCACCTCTCCATAGACACGTCAAAACGAGAAATCCTGTCTGAAAACTTGACCAGAAGGACATGTCTGAGGGAGATAGCCTCTGTCTTCAACCCACTAGGCCTGTTTGTGCCACTCACCATTCGAGGGAAGATGCTGTTTCAGCAGACATGGATCAGCGGAGTGGACTGGGATGACATACTTCCGGGCGACCAGCAGCTGAAGTGGTCTGATTGGTTTGTCGACCCGCAGCAGCTCAGCAGTCTCCCAGTGCCGCGCTGCATTCATCCCTTCTCAGAGGTCACCCTTCAGGAGATTCACGTGTTCTTTGACGCGTCAGAACAAGCATATGGCGCAGCCATCTACGTCGTGTCCGAAAGTGGTGGCGAATGATTCTCTCAGCTCGCATTGGCACGCGCGAGAGTGGCGCCGCGAGCGAAGAGACAAACATTCCCAAGACTGGAGCTGATGGGCGCACTGCTGGGATTAAGACTTGTGAAGACGCTGTGCACGGCAATGGGAAAGACAATTGAAGACGTGCAGTTTTGGTCTGACTCGATGGACGTGCTATGCTGGATTCGAAATGAAGTCCGCCGTTTTCAGCCGTTTGTCTCCCACGGGGTATCGGAGATTCGTGAGCTGACAGCACCCGAGCAGTGGCAGCACGTGCCAGGGTCGGACAACCCGGCGGACGCACCCACCAGGGGCTTGACTTTAAAGGATATTTCGGAGAGTCAGCTGTGGTGGAGTGGACCGAAGTTTCTGCTGAGAGACGAAAGCGGATGGCCACGGAAGGAATAATTCGCCACAGAAGAGTTCTACCAGTCTGAGATAAAGAAGGACCAGCAGAAGAATGTGTTTGCTGTGCGAGCTCCGTCGGGTCCCAGCTAGCGGCTAAACCCGACAAACTTCTCAAGCTGGACAAGACTGTTGAGAGTCACAGGCTGTGTGCAGAGATTCATCAGAGTTCTGCACGAGGAGATCTCTCAAACGAGCACCTCTCCACCGGACAGAGAACTAAACCCAGGGGAGCTAAAATAAGCTGAGAAGATCCGGGTTTAACAAGCGCAGAAGGATGCGTTCCGAAATGAAACAGAGCAGCTTCGAAAAGTGAAGATGTCGGGCGCACGACCGCAGAGAGCATGCCGCCGGAGTGCTGTGAAACAGCTCAGCCCATTCTTGGATGAAGATGGGACCATCCGGGTCGGCGGCCGACTGCAGCGATCAGAGCTGAGTTTTGAAGTCAAACATCCGATGCTTCTGCCGAAAAAGCACGTCATTAGCAGGCTGGTTATCCAGCATGTCCATGGAAAAGCTGAACATGGACTGGGCGTAGAGCACACATTAGCTGAGCTGAGAACGAGGTTTTGGATTCCTGCAGCGAGAGAGATGATAAAGTCTTGCGTCCGCAGGTGTGTTACGTGTCAGAAGTTACAGAAGAAGCCAGAATCACAAGAAATGGCGCTGATGATAAATGCACGGGTGCGTCCGTCTCTCTGAGCCTTCGACAGATGTGCTGTTGACTACGCCGGACCATTGTGGACAAAGCAGGGACGAGGGAAGACGCGACAAAAACATTTTTGCGTTGCATTGCTATGCATTTTTGTCTGCCTACAAACCAAGGCTGCGCATCTGGCGATGGCCTACTCACTGGACACCGCCAGCTTCATACGCGCTCTAATGCGGTTCATCTCGCGCCGAGGTCGACAGCCGAGATCAGATCTGACAACGGGAGAAACTTTGAAAGGGCCGCTAAAGAACTGAAGAGAGAAGTTCAGGAGCTCAACAGCGATACGATTCAAAGAGAGCTCCCGAAATGCCGGACGAAGTGGATCTTCAATCCTCCTGGCGCACCCCATTTCAATGGAGTGTGTGAAACGTTGGTCAAGGTGGTCAAGAAGGCGCTGGTGAAGACTTTGTAATGAGCGGATCTCACCGATGAGGAGCTGAGCACAGCGTTCTGCAGAGCTGAAGGGCTGCTCAGCACCCACCCACTGAGAGCCATCTCGTCTCATACAAGCGACCTGCCGCCGCTGACACCAGGAGACTTCATCACGGGTCGATCAAGAGTTGAGATGACACCTTTAGCGAGCACAGATGGTAGCAGCCTCCGTCAGCGCTGGAGACGGTTGCAGCAGCTTAGCACAGAGTTCTGGCGTCGCTGGGTACGTGAATACCTGCTGACTCTGCAAGCGCGACAGAAATGGACTGAAGTCAGAAGGAACCTGCGAGAAGGAGAAGTGGTCCTGCTTATTGATCACAACGTGCCGCGAGGAACCTGGCCGATGGCGCGAGTAGAGAAGACGTATCCAGGACCAGATGGCCTGGCCAGAGAGGTTGATGTGAATACGTCAAAGGAACTATTCAAGAGGCCAGTTACCAAAATCATCCGCATGGAAATGGAGCAGTGATGTTCTCATGGGGGATGTAGAAGTGATGATCCGAATGACGAGAGTGGTCATTCAGGGTCGGGGGAGATGTTAAGGAGGATCTGTTGTATGTTGTGCACGAGCGTTGCCCGCGCGACGGTGTATTTTTTAAAGAGGCAAATCAAGCAGTCTTGGAGAGATGAAGAAAAGAATTTGTCGTGTTTTCATAGTAAGAGCAGCTAGTTATTTCAGAATATGACGAGTTCATTTATTAAGCACTTAAGTTAGTTATAACGTAAATCACAACGCAAGGTCATATCACAACAACTCCCACTCCCAAAAGCCTCCTCTTCAGATTGCATTCTTCTTATTTTTCTTCTCAAAGGCTTGTTCTCTAGAAACATTTTGTTCCGAAGGCCTCCTTGACAAGGTATCTTGGTCAAATAGCCAGCTCAGGAAAACTGGTGTCTGAAAGTCAGTATTATCATGATGATCGTCCAAAAGACCTATTGGAACAAATAGAGCTTGCCTTTCGAAGATGACCCTAGCTTGCTCATCAGGAATTTGTCCACTTGGAGGTAGAAGATACGGCGCCAGCGTGAATGTGTTGAAATGAATATGTGGATGGAAAAGGCGATATGAAACACAAAACATATTTTCTAACATTTGGGAAGGGATACTTCTTGCGGTAGGCATAAGGCGTGTTATTCGAGACCGGTGTAGCAAACTCATTGGGCATAGAAGTTTACGGACAGCGACGGTATGTACCTCGTCCGTATGCCGTGCATAGCATCATCATTCCTCCCTTTAATTCGACCCTGGTGTTCAATCGCCTGCTTTATGGTCAGTTTGTGCGTGATAAAAGCAATCAGCTACTCAAGTGGGAGTGTCACGTGGACGTGTAAGAAGCGACGCATTTGGAACTGCCAGCTCCGACCGATACACAAATTCACAAACACGCCCGGTAGAACGGGTAAAGCGGATAATACTTGAAATTGCTTGCAAGACCAGAGATTCCTTGGTAAGGCACTACATAAAATATAGCATTGAAAAGCCACCTTCCACTTTCTTCGACTCGTGGAATTAGGGCCGTAGAATATTCACGTCTTACACCAAGCACCAAGTAGAAAGTGAAATACATTTGCGGGCTACAGTGCGCTGCCATGGTAACCGGGCGAGTGTTCGTAAGGCATGCTGTTGTCACTCAGATGCTCGCAGCTAAACGTTCGCACGCAAGTGTGTGTGTGTGTGTGTGTGTGTGTGTGTGTGTGTGTGTGTGTGTGTGTGTGTGTGTGTGTGTGTGTGTGTGTGTGTGTGTGTGTGTGTGTGTGTGTGTGTGTGTGTGTGTGTGTGTGTGTGTGTGTGTGTGTGTGTGTGTGTGTGTGTGTGTGTGTGTGTGTGTGTGTGTGTGTGTGTGTGTGTGTGTGTGTGTGTGTGTGTGTGTGTGTGTGTGTGTGTGTGTGTGTGTGTGTGTGTGTGTGTGTGTGTGTGTGTGTGTGTGTGTGTGTGTGTGTGTGTGTGTGTGTGTGTGTGTGTGTGTGTGTGTGTGTGTGTGTGTGTGTGTGTGTGTGTGTGTGTGTGTGTGTGTGTGTGTGTGTGTGTGTGTGTGTGTGTGTGTTGAGCGCCATTGTTCAGAAATCCCAATGTCGGTGGAGCTGACGTTCGTGTCAATGCTGTTTTATGACTGCAGAAGTCCACAAGAGAGCCATATTCGCATGACAATTGTCATGCGCAGCTCAGTGCAGAAAGATTGTCATGTGCATACTGGCTCTCTTCTATTCTCTTATTATGGCTTCCTATTTAGGTTTCGGTGTGTCGATGAGTCTGGTAAGTCGGTTGAATGGTTTTTGAAGTTCAATAATTTTTTTTAATCTAGGCTTCCTGTTGGGATGCGATGTATATGCATCATTTCCCCTCATACAGGGAAAGTGATGCAGGGATTTGACAGCCCGTTGTTTTGTTTATTTTGTGTGACAGCACAGAAATATCGTGGCCGCCAAGATTCCGAGTCGTGTGTGTGTGGGGTTTGAAGCACAAAGCATCAATGGTATTTGTCGATAGCGGGTCGAACCCGAGACACTCGCCCGCGCGGACATAACATGGCGCGGTTGGTAGGACACGATCCTGCGCTGGAAAACTCCATTACGGCGGCACAGCATACGCCGGGCGCCGAGCCGGCAGCAGCGCACATGGCGGTGGCGGCGGCGGCACAGGCGCAGGCGCCGCCAGCGGTTTTACAGCCCGTACAGGCCGCCGCGGAGAACCACAAGACGTCCACAGTTGATGTGCTGACACAGCTGGTCATGCAGCAACAGCAGATGCAGCAGATGCAGCAGATGCAGCAGATGCATCAACAGCGGATGACCGAGCTAATGACGCGACTCATGTCACCGGGGATAGTCACCGCGCTGCCAGCGAGCCAGGTGACTCAACGCGCCACAAATGAAACAGCCAGCGGTGGTCCGCCGCGCCGGCGATCGGCTGTTTCTGCGCTGCGGCTGCCGTCCTCTGCATCCTTGCGCGACTTTGATGCATGACGCTACCGGTTCCAGGAGTTCCGCGTCTCCGAGCGCCTGTCGGAGCTGCCGCCCGCCGAGCAGCGGGCTACACTGCCGACATCGCTGGACGACGAGTGGCTGAGAGTCGTGCGTTTCAGTCTGCCCATGTCCACGACCGAGGAGGACATTGATGTGATTATCACCGCAATGCTCGCGCATCTGCGGCGGCAACGAAATCCTGTGTTGGACCGCCGGGACTTCGATACCCGAGTGCAGGAGCGCGGAAAGGCGGTGGACGAATATCTGTGCGCCCTCCGTGAGATCTCTGCGTTTTGTGATCTGTGCCCAGCCTGCTAAGACGATAGTCGCGCGACCGGCTGGTGGTCGGCACGAACGACGAGGAGGCTCGCCGCCGCATGCTGGAGGTGCCTGACCTGACGTTGCGCAAGGCCGTCGACATATGCCGGGCGCCGGAAAATGCAGCGAACAGCAGCGCGGCGATAGGCGGCTCGGCGGCGGTTTCAATGGTCTTGAGCTACCGCCGGTCGCGCAGCCGAGCGGTCAGCCCCGGCAGCCGCAGCCCCAGCGTCTCGGGCACAGACGGCCGGGCTAGGCCGACATGTCGGAAGTGCAGTGCGCGGCCCCATGCCGGCGGTGCAACGTGCCCGGCGGCGTCCCGGAGATGCCATTCCTGCGGTCAAGTGGGACACTTCACCGCTGTGTGTCCCACCGGGGCCGGCCGTGACGGCGGTCCGTCGACACCGACGCGTGGTCGTACAAGGTCGACGGGCGGCCGCCTGCGGATGTCGCTGGTGGCGCACGCTCAGGTGAGCTCGGAGCGCGAGCCGCCAATCCGACGCACGGAACACGTAGCTGACGTGCTGCAACGAGGACACATGGCCCATCGGACTCCGCGCGTTCGCCTGCAGCTGCGCCGCGCGGACGGCGGCGTGTCGGAGACGGAATGGACACCGGACACAGGAGCTGAGACTTCAGCCCTATCGCTTCGCAGCGCGGAAAAGATGGGCCTGCGTGGTGAGGACCTTCAGCCGTCAGTCACCCGTCTGCTGAACGCCGACAACCGGGAAATGGAGTGCGTCGGCACCGGCGGCGTCACACTGCAGCTGGGTGACGCCGTCAGGACAGTGGATGTGTCCGTGATTCGCGGTCTGCACAGCCCTCTGCTGTCCTGACACGACTGCATGGAGCTCGGCATACTCCCTCTGAGCTTCCCGGCGCAGACTCGACAGGTCAGCAGGGGCCCGCCGCGCCGGCCGACGCCGGATCAGCATGTCACCGCTGCGTCACCGCCCGCGGCGCGCTCTCCGCCGGTCGCAGGGTACCGACGCCCTGGGACCGCGTCTGTCCCGGACAGCGGCGCGGCCAACTTCAGCGTTACCGCCGGGTACCGGCGCCCCGGGACCACGTCTGTCCCGGACAGCGGCGCGGCCAACTTCAGCGTTACCGGTGCCGGGACAGGGCCGACGGTGTCAGTGGCGGTGGCGCACGGCGGCGCGCAAGAGGCTACGTCGACGCAGGGAGAAGCCGGCTCGCCCTCAGACACAGAGGTGGAACCACCCATAACACAGCCGGAGCGCCTCGCTGGGGCCGGCGGCGCCGCCCCGACACGGCAGAGAACCGGCGGCGACGCCCCGGGACAGCAGAGCACTGATGGCGCCCCTCGGGACAGGAACGGAAACATCAGTTTGAAGCACTGAAGGCTGAGTTTCCCCGCGTCTTGGACGTCCAGTCACCTCTGAGGAAGATGGTGGGAGAGCCGATGCGAATCGAGCTGACAGATGACGCCGTCCCCCATGCGCTATCGACAGCGGGGAACATTCCGTTCTGCTGGAGACAGGATGTCGAGGAGCAGCTGGACGACCTCCTCAACAAGGACATCATAGAGCCCGTCGAGCACGCCACGCCGTGGTGTCACCCCATCGTCCCGGTGGCGAAGCGGTCGCCAGATGGTGCAGTGTCAGGCTGCCGCCTCACGGTCGATTTTACGAAGCTGAATCGATTCGTGAAGATGCCGGCCCACCCAGTCCACTCGCCGCAGGACGCGGTGGCGGCAATCACGCCTGGCGCGACCGTCTTCACCAAGCTGGACAGCAGGGCCGGCTACCACCAGGTCCCAAGCGGAGAGAAGGATCAAGATCTGACGTGCTTCATCACGCCGTGGGCAGGTTCAGGTACAAGGGGCCCCAATGGGCATCGTCAGCTCAGGCGATGTGTACAACCAGCGCGGCGATGCCGCCCTGGGAGACATCCCGAACACCTGCAAAATGGTGGACGATGTGCTCGCCTATGACTCTGAGTACAAAGCCCATGTAGCGCATGTGCGCCAAATGCCTCAGCGGTGTGAAGAGCATGGGATCACCCTGAACCCGGAAAAGTGCTGCTTCGCGGAGGCGGAAGTAGAATTCTGCGGCTACAGCATCAGCTCGACTGGCTACACCTCTGACGATAAGAAGATTCGAGCCATCAAGTCGTTCCCGAAGCCCAGCAATGTCAACGACCTGAGATCATTCATGGGCCTAGTCAACCAGTTGGGGTCCTCCCCTGACGTCGCCGCGGCCGCTGAGCCGCTCCGTCAGCTGATGCGGCCGCGGAACGCCTGGCTATGGACGCCGGCCTACGATCAGGCGTTCGCCGCCGTGAAGATGGCGCTGCCGTCGCCCCCCGTGGTCGACTTTTTTTTAACCCGCTGCGGCGGACGGAGCTGGAGACTGACGCAGTCCGCGACGGCGGTCTCGGTTTCTGTTTCCGTCAGCTCAACATGGCGTACCGGTGGCGCCTGATCCAGTGCGGATCTCGGTTCCTGTTGGAGACGGAGTCACACTACGCAGTGATTGAACTCGAGCTGCTGGCCCTGGCGTGGGAGTGCCGAAAATGCAGCATATATCTCAGCGGTATGCAACAGTTCGAGGTGATGGCGGATCATCGGCCGTTGATCCCCATTCTCAACTCGAAAAGCATGGCGGACATCGAAAACCCTCATCTGCAGCGTCTCCGGGAACGACTCAGCCAGTTGAACTTCGTCGCCACCTGGCGGCAGGGAAAGCTGCACGCCATCCTAGACGCGCTGTCTCGGGCGCCCGTGGATGACCCAACGCCTGACGACGAGGAAGTGAAGCAAGACGTCAGTCACCAGATCGCCAGCATGGTCGCCAGGCTCCTCAATGGCGACACCAACACCGACGGTGGCGCCAGCCCGCTCCGGGACGTCGCGCTGTCAGAGCTCAGCGCTGCCGCCGAGAAGGACACGGAGATGATTGCGCTGAAATATGCCATCTTGACCGGTTTTCCGGAGCATCGGACGCAGCTGGAGCCGCTGCTGAACCCCTACTGGGACCTCCGAGACTGTCTGGCGGTGGATGACGGCCTGGTGGTGTGCGGCCGGCGGTTGGTAATACCGCAGTGCCTCCGTCGCGCCACCCTCCAGAAACTTCACGCCAGCCACCAGGGCGTCGAGCGGACCAAGAGGCGGGCACGGCAGACGGGGTTTTGGCCCCGGATGGACCTGGACATCACGAGCTTCATTGGCGCCTGCAGCAAATGTCAACTGCACCTGCCCAGTCAGCAGAAAGAACCTATGATGACAGAGAAGGCACCCTCGCGAGTGTTCGAAGCCGTCTCCGCGGACTACTTCGTCTGGGCCGGACGGACCTTCCTGGTCTACGTTGACCGGCTCTCTGGCTGGCCATTAGTGTCACGGGTAACTGAAGAGACGTCAGCCAGAGACCTGGTGAGCAGCCTACGCGGCATGTTCGCCGCCACCGGCGTACCGGCCTACATCAGGACCGACGGAGAGCCCCAGTTCAGCGCCCGGCTCACCCGTGAGTTCTTCCGCCGGTGGGGTGTGGACCATCAACAGTCAACAACTCGCTACCCGCAGTCCAACGGGCACGCAGAGGCGGCCGTCAAGGTCGTCAAACGGCTCGTCCAGAAAACCACCGCCGGTGGAGACCTGAACGCGGACGATTTCACAGCCGGTTTCCTGGAGCTGAGAAACACCCCGTGGCGGACGGCCGATCTCCAGCGCAGATCTTGTACGGTCACCCGCTGTGCTTAGCAGTTCTGGTGCACCACCATACGTTCGCTCAACGCTGGCAGGGGGCCGCGGACGACTGCGATACCAAGGCGGCAAAACTTCTGGAGCGCTCCGTAGAGCGGTATGGCAAGTCAGCGAGGCGTCATCGCCCGCTGCGGGTCAGACAGCGTGTCCTCATCCAGGATCCGACCTCTCATCTGCGGGACCGCACCGGCACCGGCACCGGCGTCGGATCGCGGCGTGACAACCTCGTCCGGCTACCGAGCGGCCGCATCTTCTGGCGGAATCGTCGGTTCCTCCGTCCGCTTCAACCCCTGATCGCCAGCGCCGGCAGTCAGGAGGACAGCGCGACGACCAGCGACAGTCAGAATCACGGAGTGGATGGACCAGATGGTGGCGCCGCCGGCGTCGTGCCCAGTAAGCACCTGACCCGCCCCGATGGAGCCGGAGACGAGGACCTCTCAGCGCCGAGCACCGCCGAGCCAGAGGTCGCCAATGACAGCGCGCCGCCCAGCTTGACCGGCGGCCTGCGACGACCCGCGGCTGACACACCCGCCAACACCATGCCGGCGCCTATGTTGTCGCCGTCACCCCCGCTCCGATCCCCTCGACCCACTCGGCGGCTGTCTGTCCGGTGATCAGACCCGGTGTCGAGCACGGCTGAGTCTCCAGACGTCGCCGCCGACTTGCCGCCCAGCCTGGCCGGCGACCAGACGTGCGTTGCGTCTTACATCACGCCCATCACGGACCCGGCGCCTGTGGCGTCACCGCCGCCCCCGCCCCCGCCCCGGCTCCCGCCCCAGCGGGAGCCGAGGATCCGCCGCCGACCACAGTGTCTGTCAATCAGGTGGTCAGACCCGACGCATACGTATGTGTTAACGACCCCCTTCCCCCACCCGCCTCCCCGTGTCAGCCGGCAGCCCTTGTGTCTTTCTAATTTTGCCGCAGCCTGAGCTCGTTCAGCCTAGACTTATCTTAACCCTGTACCTATGTTAGACGTCTCGCGTCATCCCCTTCCGCAAGCGTCTTGGGGGGGGGGGGGGAGGTGTTGGGATGCGATGTATTTGCATCACTTCCCTTCATGCAGGGAAAGTGATGCGTGGATTATGCAGCCCGTTGTTTCGTTTATTTTATGTGGCGGCACAGAAATGCAGTTGCCGCCAAGACTCCGAATCGTGCGCGTGTGGGGTTTGAAGCACAAAGCATCAATCGCATTTGTCGATAGCGGGTCGAACCCGAGACACTCGCCCGCGCGGACGTGATACTGTCAAACACGCATTTGCGTGGGCATGGGAAAATGTGTCTTAAAATGTCCCTCATGTACGCAAACAAATAAAGGAAGCAAAGAAAACCACTCGTGTTTACGTAAATGCAGCTGTATCACATTATATGTAACTTTATCACAGTCACGTCAATACAGACTCGTATTCATATGAAAAGGAATTCGATATCCTAAAAAGTGATGAAGAGTACAAATTTGAGCATTCACGGCAAATTTAAACAGGGAAGAGCGTGCCGTTTCAAGCTGTAAGTGCGTATTGGTGCATCGAAAAGTCGACTTTAGTTTTCAGCTTGGTGCCAATGCTGCCGTAGGAGCCACGAGATCCCGTCCGGTTCAGCCTTGCACCATTTCTCATCGAGTCATTATGCATCGACCAACGTGAATAGCGATGTAAGCAAGCCGACGTGCTTGCTCACAAGTGCATATTGCTTCTTTCTGATCCAGTAACCGTCTTATTTCAATCAAGTGTAAATCAATGTTGGTATATGTATAAATACAAAAGGCCCAGAAAGGAGACATGTTGATGGAATTGTTAAGGTCATATAATTCCGAAACGCCCGCAGTCCAGAGCGCCCGCGCTGCTTTCCACTCCGTCCCCTGCCCAGCACTATGGGCCTCTCGGCCACCGCCGCACGTAGGACACCACTGTGCCCCTTAATCTGCCGACCTGGTTCTATGGGCATTTTAGGCCCGGCAAAGTGTTACAACATCACGCCAAGTGACGTGCAAATGATGTCTTAGACTTTACACATACGCAGAAAAACTGGCTACCTCCGTTCTGAACCATCCTTTCATCGGTGACAGACAACAGTATGCTTGTGTTCATGACAGACAACACCAATTGATGCAGCTCATGCCCCATGCCCCGGAACTCCTCAACTTGGATACCCATACCCTTTAAACTCGCAAACGTGTGTGCGCGGAGCTTGATGGGTGTTAGGTCCTTTTCTTTGTTTTCCCCCTCACGTGTTGTGAAGTTTTGCTGGCGGTGCGATTAACCGTGTTTACGTTACAGCTCATGCGATATAAGTTCGTGCTGGATCTTCGGGCAGGCCAAGCTGTCGCTACGACAGGAGTGTAGAACGAAAGCTCTCGTCTTGTCGGCCAGCGCGCGGCGCCTGCCGCCACCGTAATTTCGCAAGATATACCAGCGGACCCTGTCGATGCAGCGCGGCTCAGCGCAGGGCTTCTCGCCCTGCCTGCCACACAGGTAGGGTGTGCGGTCTTGGAACAGCCCGCTCAGCGTTCACCACAGAGCATCACAGCACTGAGCACACTACACCAGAAGGGGAAAATGTGCCAACTGCACGTGCCATTGTTTCGTTTACCTCGCTCAAACAGTCTTGGAATTTAACAAGTTACGTTTTGCTTCTGAACGCAAACAATTTCTAAAATATCTGCCTCCATTAGCGAGCAGTAGCAGACTCACGTTTTTATACAAGTCAAAACTCAGTATAAAGCCATTTGAAACACTTTGAAGGACCTCCACCCCCCAAAGGCCACAGAGTTCCACCCGCTTTGGTCATTCCTCAGAACCAACCCTAGAGCCTAGAGAGATCACGGTGCAAAGTAGCCCGTATAGCCTTTCTCCACGGTTTACATTTAACTTGAGCCGGAACAAAATGTGATTTATATTACAGACGCCCACCCTCCAGCTTTATCACCTGGAGCACCTCATTCGAAGCCATCGTTCGGCGGCCCACCTCGACTTCCATGCCGGCGCGGCCGGCAGACGACACCGCCGCCTGGCGTCAAGTTTCCGAATCAGCTGGCACTTGGCGCCGCGTACGGCCGGGTCTGCGACATACGCGAAGCCGGCGCCCGTATACCGCCCCTGTTGTGCGCACAATGCTGACTGCAGGGCTGCTTGCAGCACATCGTGGCGAGTGAATAATTGTTTTACATAGAAAAATGATGTTAGTTCAGACGTGAATATAAACTATCGTGCTACCTTCACAGCCCTTGAAAAACTAGAGCCGTGAGCTTGCAAGTCTGACCGCTGCTTGAAATGCGCTCACGTGCTTACATCCGTACTTGTTACAAATATACAATTCCACCACACTATACCACATACATACGCGTCGTAAAGTCTCGTTACACTAAATACCCTTGGTACTTATGTCCTTCTCTAATTAAGTGACGATTCTGGAGAATAAGCTTCAAAGGATGGCGGGAAAGTACAAGGAGCTATGGGTTACCGGGGTAATGTATTGCGGCATCAGCGTTGGTAAGCGTGGTATTTTCCGGAAGTTGCGAATGGGCGCCTGCTGTTTCATGAGTTCCAATTTCCATGCATCTAAGCCGAGAAAAGTCCAACTCCCTTGGTGTTGGTTTAAGCTGAGCTGACGCATAGAAATGGTATTGGAGTGAATGGAAGATAGGTAAGCTGTAGCGGGATCATTTGCAACGTAGGGCAGTGGTTTTGTTCATGTAAGTCTGGGCTCCCATTGGTTTTTGCTACTAAGCCACCAATGCATGTATGCTGCAGAGCCATGCTTTGTGAATGTGAACATAGTGCACACCTTTGCTCTGCAGGAGTAAAGGGTTTCTCTAGATTTGCTCAAATCAACTTATTTGCAACTGCAAACCTTGTTCTGTTGTGGCAGCTAACCACTATTTGCAATAGTAGTTTCTGGCTGATTGTAAGCCTTGAAGTAAAAACAAACTTTACAGCATGCCATGCATCTTGGGTTAGATATCTGTGCTGTCATCTGTTTATTGAGACTGTATTTAGTGGCAGTAAATTGCTTTGCCATAGTAATTTCCATAATAGAGATATGCCTACATCACTTTTGCTGTTCCTCTCCTGATGTTAATGCTTTTTATAGATGCAGTTGTTTATCTCCCTCAAGGTTTTTTCCTTTTGCTTATCCTGCCAGCTCATGAACAACCAGCAACTCTTGCGATGTGTCAAATGCAGGATTCCATTGTGCAGTGTGTTTCACAAGTATGTGCTTCTATTGTGTGGAAGATGGCATGGGCAGTTCAGAGCCTCTGTCCATCAAGAGACTTGTGGATACAAAAAAAGAGGACGAGGTTGTCAGGTGGTGTGCCACTGCTAAGCCTACTCCGAGCCCAGCCATTCAGGGTAATGTAGGTGATGAAAATGTTCTTATGCAGATAAATGGTACCAGTGACAGGCCATGTCCAGCATGGAACAAGTGAGGTGATAACAGATGTGACATCTGTTAGTTGGTATCATATAGATCATGCCAAAATCTGAGCTAATGAAGCTGGACACTTTTGGCAACAGGTACCAACAGCCTTAACCTCTCATTTAAACATGGGTACCTGTATGAGAATCCATGGACAGAGGTCCCCTAAGATAGCATGTTTATGCAGATTTACAAGCAACAGGCTTGCAAAATATCTTGCTGTAGGCATGGTTTGGTGTTACAATGTTAATTAATGAAATCAATGTATTTTCACTGGTCCACTTTTTGTCATTTGCTTACAAAGCATTGAAAAATATAGATTTCTGGTTGAAGTTGGTCTCAATGAACAAAGTTGAACACTAGCAGGGTGTCTATGGCCCAATTTAGTGTGGCTTAGGTCATAGGGTCTGGTATTCGAGGTGGATTGAGAAAGAGGTGACACTGGTCATTTTTCAGTGGATTCAATGGCACACCAAAGTGTCTGATACTCTTGAGAGAGTAAGTGAGCTTATGCCAGTACATTGGCCTATTCTGCACAGTTGACCTCTGATGTGAATCTGCTCTGCTTGCTGAGATCTGACTCAAGTCTTAAAAAATGTCCAGAGACAGGTGAACCCATAGTTAAAGCATGATAACCAGCGACCGTCTGTACACATAGGCTCACGTCTGCCAACAGGATCATCCATTTTCTACCCTGTCAGAATCTGTTAGTCTAGTGTAGCCACGACCATCGGGTCATCGACGTGGTGGCCCAGTTTCGACCGGTTTTCTTCAGTTCCTTCTTTCAGCAATGAGAAAGCCTTACGTTTTCTCCGCTATTCAGACAAGTAGGTGATGTTGTGATGCTGCAATATTTCAAGGGAAATCTCCATGATGAACAGCTCGCATGCGAACATCCAGTAATTGATGTGGGAGGACTTTTAAGAACCCAGGTTTTGTGTTGGTGAAGGTTCCATGAACCTATCATCAGTGGATGCGAACGCGTAAGCTTCAAGAAAGCGTGACGGCCAGGCTTGGCCTTGCTCCTCTGTCAAAATGGTATCATCCTTGCAAGATTTACTCTTCGCACGGCCTCGCTCGTAATGAACCACGTGGTTAAAGTGGCCGGTTACACCAGGTCTGCAAATGTTTCATGTTGATGTCATTAACACAGAAGATAGTGTTGATCTGGCACGCACCTCTTGTCATGTAAGTATCATGGAGTGCGTGTCATGGTAAACATATTGTCTCTCGGTGTCAGATGCATATGATGTCCAGAAGGAAAATATTTAATCATAATTTATAACACTTGATGTACTGCATGCATGCATAGAACACAAGCTGTGAGGGCTGGCGCTGGACGAGTCGTCTGAGAAGTAGGGGCCAGCGAGGACCATCGACCGCACCGCCATGGAGCGAGCACCATTGAAGCAGAAAGTAAACTCCACCTTCAGGCTGAATGGCTACACCTTGAAAAGGTAAGGTTGTTTTTTAATTCCTTCCGTCGCTTGGAGGTTAAATATTGCGAGTAAACCGCTCCTAGCTTCGTGGAATAACTCACAAACCCTGTAACATTGGCTGTCAAGCCTTCAAACCGGCGAGAGGATTCATTTGGCATGTTCGAGCTTAGAAGAGATTCGTCATTTTGTCAAGTCATGGATTTTGCAGTCATGTTTTGAAATTTATGGTGGCCTAAAGTTGAAATTTCAACCTGACGGTATGACGTCAGTTGCACGATTTTCTTCTTTTTTGTGGGCATCCATTTGATGTTGAATTTCTATGTTTTGAATTGTCCTGATAGAATTTACCGCATTGTGTGAGTCAGGGGCAGCGAAACTGTATGAGGTCGCACCAGGCTAATTTGTCCTGCATAGTCAACATGTATGTGTTTATCCATATCGGTGCTGACCTTTTTGACATCAATGTATGCTGATAATGTGTAGGAACTTTCATTGCGCTCTGCATCAATTACAACGGTATATGGCCATAAGTACAAGTCGCGGAGAGCTCCAGTTATTCCAAAAGTTTGTTAAATGAGAAGGAAATCGTCGCGTTCTGTGACTTCATCAGCTATGTCACATATGGCAGCGTAATCGTGGCGGGCTGCGATTGAGCACTGCTGTCGATAAACGTTCCAATGTCTCGGGTCAGCCGGTGATAGATCAGGATGGGACCCCTCCCCAGGCGGTTGTTCGGGCCAGCCGGTGATAGATCAGGATGGGACCCTTCCCCAGGCGGTTGTTCGGTTCAGCCGGTGATAGATCAGGATGGGACCCTTCCCCAGGCGGTTGTTCGGGTCAGCCTGTGACAGATCAGGATGGGACCCTTCCCCAGGCGGTTGTGGAGGGCGATATAACCGAGGTGGCGCTGGGTTGCAGCAGTACCAGGGGTTGCACGGGTTGCCTGCTGGCCTTGGATGGTGTTCTTGGTGGCAGACATGGACCAATGGTCAGCGACGGCTTACTACTTTCGCCTGTCATGGGAAACAGTGTCGAGCGTTTTTGGGGAGAGAACAGTCTGACCAGAGCTGTTTGATATTGTGTGAAGAAAGCCTTGTGAGTACTCTCTCCGGCTTTGGAAGTTGTGGCTCCTAATGTTGCGGCGTTGGTGGTTTGCGTTATGGATTGTCACTTCCCTTGCTCAGCATGGTTTTATGTCAACATACATACATCAAAATTGCGTCTCCGTATGTGACAAAACATATCAGGGAAATCACGCATTCGCCCCAGGCCTCGTGATCATTCGCATATTTGGTGTTCAGTCAGAATGTCAGAATGTGCTGCTATGCTGCTTACTCGTATGCTGCTTATTGTGACGGTCGGTTTAACCCAGTCGGATGCCGTTCACAGTGAGGCCGCCAACTACGTCGTGGAGGCTTTGCTGCAAGTGAGTGAACAGCAGCGGCAGCTGTGGCTGGACAAGATCCTGCTCACCATCCAGAAGCAGCCGCTGGACTCGTGCAACATCGACCGGGAGCTCATCCGCAGCGTTCTGCAGGTAACCGCTGCGGGCTCCATCGCGAGTGTTCCGCAGGTAACCGGCCGGCTCGCTGCGAGCTCCATCGCCAGTGATCTGCAGGTAACCGCTGCGGGCTCCATCGCCAATGATCTGCAGGTAACTGGCTGGCCCGCTGCGGGCTCCATCGCCAGTGACCTGCAGGTAACCGCTGCGGGCCCGCTGCGGGCTCCATCGCCAGTGATCTGCAGGCAACCGCTGCGGGCTCCATCGTCAATGATCTGCAGGTAACCGGCCGGCCCGCTGCGGGCTCGATCGCCAGTGATCTGCAGGCAACCGGCGGGCCCGCTGCGAGCTCTACCGCCAGTGATCTGCAGGTAACCGGCCGTCCCGCTGCGGGCTCCATCGCCAGTGATCTGCAGGTAACCAGCCGTCCCGCTGCGGGCTCCATCGCCAGTGATCTGCAGGTAACCAGCGGGCCCGCTGCGAGCTCTACCGCCAGTGTTCTGCAGGTAACCGGCCGTCCCGCTGCGGGCTCCATCGCCAGTGTTTTACACGTAACCGGCCGTCCCGCTGCGGGCTCCATCGCCAGTGATCTGCAGGTAACCGGCCGTCCCGCTGCGGGCTCCATCGCCAGTGATCTGCAGGTAACCGGCCGTCCCGCTGCGGGCTCCATCACCAGTGATCTGCAGGTAACCGGCCGTCCCGCTGCGGGCTCCATCGCCAGTGATCTGCAGGTAACCGGCGGGTCCGCTGCGAGCTCTACCGCCAGTGTTCTGCAGGTAACCGGCCGTCCCGCTGCGGGCTCCATCGCCAGTGATCTGCAGGTATCCGGCCGTCCCGCTGCGGGCTCCATCGCCAGTGATCTGTAGGTAACCGGCGGGCCCGCTGCGAGCTCTACCGCCAGTGTTCTGCAGGTAACCGGCCGTCCCGCTGCGGGCTGCATCGCCAGTGTCTTACACGAAACCGGCCGGCCCGCTGCGGGCTCCATCGTCTGCGTTTCACCGCTGATCGGCGCCAGGCGCTACGCTCTGTGCTCTCGAAGCTCCCCTTGGATGGCCGCATCATGGTCAGTGGAGCGCGCAGCGCACAGCCCACGGTGTTGTCTTCCAGCGTTGTGGATAGTTGAAGAGGAAGTCTGAGATAAGCCATAGTTGTCTTATTTAAATGTGCTTAATTGCCAACCATATAAGTTTTTTGTGTGCTAAATGATGGTAGAAAACCTCAACATTTTCTTTTAACTCTCCTACTGTGCGGCAAGAAGTGAATCGTTGATGGAAAAGGAAATTTTGAATTTTGTATTCCAGACTGCTGTGACGAGTGACACTGCGAATCTTCACCAGCTTTTCTGTATGCGTCTCGATAAAGGAACTACCATCCGACGCTAAATTAAGTAGCTTTTCAACTGGGAGAATGCGAACTTAACACATAAGCGTTTTTTTGTCACGTCGTAGTAGCGTATTATTTTTGTGTCATACTTTCATTTCGCAGCATGCAATATTGCTAAAAGCCACACCCATCTACAATTCACATTGTATGTCAGGACTAAAAAACTGTATACCCCCTCAGCTGTCAAACTTCGGCGTCCATTGGGCGGACTGCTCCCCCGGATTGTGTGGTGCTCGGCTACCGAACTCCAACTTTCAGTGGACGGACTGCTCCCTCATTGTGTGGCGCTTGGCTGCCAAACTCCGACGTTCAGTGGACGGACCGCTCCCTCAGATTGTGTGGCGCTTGGCTGCCAAACTCCGACGTTCGGTGGACGGACCGCTCCCTCAGATTGTGTGGCGCTTGGCTGCCAAACTCCGACGTTCAGTGGACGGACCGCTCCCTCAGACTGTGTGGCGCTTGGCTGCCAAACTCCGACGTTCAGTGGACGGACCGCTCCTGGCGCGGCAGGCGAATGGGCCGTTTTGTCAGATGTTCTGCTGTACCTATGGCCCTGCAATAACGGCTGATGTCCACTGCCTCTCACCAATGTACGTGCTGTCTCGTTTGCAGGACTGCGTCAGCGAGACACGGGGCGAGGTTGACTTCTTTATGGTGTTTGACGCATTTAGCTTCCCGTCCTTCACGTATTGCACCAACAAGCAGAAGTTCCTGAAGGATGACCTGCTTGGTCTGCCTCCCAAGTCTATCCTTCCTGATGGCGTCGCCTCGAAGGCCGAAGTTTTCAGGAGCAGGTAAGAAAACCAATCTACACGGATGTGCCATCGGCTGTCTTCTGGCATATCTTCACTGTGAATGAGTTGTTTTGGTTAGTGAACGTCTCCTGTGGCAGCTGTGGTAAGCTGTTTCGGTTAGTGAACGCCGCCTGTGGCAGCCATGGGGGGTTTGATCTCGTAACTCGCTGTCTGCCTCGCAGATTGTAACGGAGAGCACGAAACAAGTCTGGTAGTAAGTCTGCAAATGACATCACCACCCTCAAAGGCCTTAAGTTTATTTTTTAGTCATCCCGGACAACGTTGACCAGCCAATTGTTACTTAGTTGCCTTTAAGGTGCATTATTTGCGTCATGCAGCGTTTATAGAAGAGTTAACCGAGTCAACGCCTCCCGACATCTCTCTCCCCCCCCCCCCCCCAAGCGCCAAGTGTGCTTTGCAGTGACTTTGTAGCATTTCTTTTCGATTTTGGAACAGTGTGCCTTTGGACGGTAATTGCATTTATTTATGTCATTTATCATCATTCGAGCTTTCGCACTGCATGTTTATCGGGTAATGGTAATAATGTGCTGACGTGGGTGGCAATCGTGCGTCTATGCGCAGCGCCTGCGTACGCGGTGTACGTGGTCGCCGCCCGCTGTCCTCCACAGTTTTTGTCGACCCCACCTTGTCTCCTGGCTTTGACCCTGCCCTGGGAATCAGCGGGTAACAATGGAACGATGCGGGTGCACGGCGTTGCACTGCGCCGCACACTCGGCCACCAGCGGAGCGCTGTCGGTCGACCACGGCCCGCTGTCTCCCTCTACCACCGCCGCCAGGTATCACCTGATCCAGCAGCGGTGCCTGTCCGCTGACGCCTCTCCCTCCCCCACTGCCGCCAGGTACCACCTGATCCAGCAGCGGTGTCTGCTCGCTGACGCCTCCCCCTCTTCCACCGCAGCCAGGTATCACCTGATCCAGCAGCGCTACCTGCCTGCTGACCCCTCTGCCTCCCCCTCCAACATTACCCGCCAGGTATCACCTGATCCAGCAGCGGTGCCTGCCCGCTGATGCCTCACCTCCCTCTCTCCCACCGCCGCCAGGTACCACTTGATCCAGCAGCGTTGCCTGCGTAACGAGCTGTTCCGAGCGGAGGGCGCGGTGGGCGGCCGGCGCCGTTTCCGGCTACAGCCGGTGGAGCTGCTGCTGGGCTCCTCCAGTCGGCTGACAGACGTGCTGGTGCTGGGTATGCTCACCCAGCTCACCGAGGGCAAGTTCTTCCTGGAGGACCCCACCGGCGCCGTCCAACTCAACCTCGACGACACCAAGTACGTGTCGGCGCCGGCAGGTGCGGCAAGAGCCGGCTGGCTGTCTGTGGCTGCGCGGGTTATTTCCGGACTGTTGTGTCTATTTATTCAAAGTGGACAACCTTCAAGTCCTGTATGGTCGTTGGACATCATCGTTGTGAGTAGGTGTTGAGGCGGTTACACTTACTTTCCACGCGTTGAATGCATGCTTAAGCTGCAGCGGCTCACTCGTCTTAAGACGGTAAGGTACACAGTTGACTGGCCTGAGCCGCGCACTCATCCCATATTCGGTGTGTGGCCTACGCGACCGGTCACGAGCAACGGTTGGCCGCCGCCGTCACGAGCGGGCGCCTCCTGTCCGTCAGGTTTCCGATCGGCATGTTCTCTGAAGGCTGCTTCGTACTGTGCGAGGGCAGCTACGACGACAACGTGTTTGACTGCACCGTGATGGGCTTTCCTCCAGCCGAGGACGCCGAGACGTTCCGGTGGGTCGCCGGCCGCCTGACCGCGGATCCGGGCCTACGCAACCCAGTGATGCGCTTGGTTGGAGACTGTATTGGCATGTGATTCTTAAAGCTGTCGGTGCCTCACATGTTTGTCTCGCGTACAGGGCGTTGTGTGCGGCTTTTGCGGTGCTTTCCTTAATGTCTTTAACATTGCGCAGATCTCATTTGCTGTTCACTCTACCACTATTGTTTCCTATTTTTGGGGTAGTGGCCGTCTTGGATGATTGTCCTGTCTATGCGTCCTTGCTCTGTTGATTGGTCGGTACCCGAGTGCATTGTTTCCCACAGGAACCATTTTGGAAACCAAAATATGTTTGGAGGACCAAATCACATTTGTGCGCGGGCCAACACTGAGCTTCAAGTGCTGGAAAAACAGCTAGATGGCAGCATGTTTGTCTTCCTATCGGACGTCTGGCTGAACCAGCCTCAGGTTGGTTATACGACGCCGCTGTGATATCGCAGGGCGCCGCACACCTGCGCACCTCAGTCAGAAAACAAAAAGCCATATCATCGTTGACGACATGCCGTGTATGGTGATGAGGAGCTTTTTGCAGAGAGACTGTGATGAGGCGTCCTTGGCGTAGGCGACAGTATCGCCAGTGTGCCGCTCCCTCAGCATCTGTCCCACCAGAGCCCCGCTGGCACCAGCTGCTGCTTATTCCTGAGATGTGCGGTGTTACTGGGCGGTGCTCGGCTGCGTAGAGCATCTCGCTGCAGCGGGAGAAGCGCTTGGCCGAACTCCACATTGGAACCGTTCAGAATGTCCTGCTGCCTTAGTTCAGATGCCTCCGGGTGGCAAACTTCCCTGGCGGTGGACCGATACAAAATCCGCCCCTTTTGGCTTAATGGCGCCCCAGTCGCCACTGCTAGAATTTCTGCACGGCCTTCCCTTCCAATAGCTCTTGAGAGACCCTGAGACTAGTTCACGCGACCCCTACGCGCCTTTGTCGCTGTTTCCCATGGAAAGTGTGCCCCCCCCCCCCCCCCCCAGATCGGGAAAGTTCACTGCTTGCTTGCCGATACTTCTTTCGTAGCCTGCGCGAGCTATGCCGTGGTCGGGTGGTGTTCTTTCCTGTCCGTCTGTGACCTCCGGCCGCCGCTGCCCAGGTGATGGACCGCCTGCGACGCCTTTTCGACGGCTTCAAGGACTCTCCGCCCACGGCCTTCGTCATGATGGGCAACTTCTCCGACGCGCCAAGGAACGCCAACAGCTACAAGGAGCTGCGAAACCACTTCGTGGTGAGGCGCTCCCTCTCAGCACCGACAGGGCCTTCGATCTGCTGTCGTGACCTCTGTCCACGGGGCTAGGGGGCGGTAGGCTGGGCCCTGAGACTGGTACATAGACTCTGTGGGCATGGTCATAAACGTCTAGTACGGTGGCATCGAGGGCTATGTTGATTTTTTACTTCTTCGGATGTTTCCTGATAATGACACTCTTTCTGTGGATTATTAATGTTGGTCCTAAACATTATGTGGCGGCTCTTCAGTCATTTTGTTGACATAAGCTGTTGCTAGGATACCGTGATGTAGTATTGGTGTGTTCTGAAGACTGTAATGTGTTTGTATGCTAGAACTACCTCCCACGGGGTGTGATCGCATATCAACACGGCACTTACTGAAACTGCCTAATGACTGAAGACAGGGGAGGAGGGGGGGGGGGGGGGGGGGCCTGACAACCCCTCTGTGCGCTGGACGATGGTTTTCTGAGAGGGCCAACACCTGGCCTGTCCCCTCGCCTTGTTGCGGGCGGCGTCGGCAGCGCCGCCTGGTCCCAGACGGTGGCTGCCGCTAGGGCTCAGCCGACCCTGATCTGTGTCGACAGCTGCTGGGCGAGATGGTGGCCAAGGTTCCCGAGCTGAAGGCCTCCCGGTTCGTGTTCGTGCCGGGCCCCACCGACCCCGGCATCGCACCCATTCTTCCCAGGTGAATGGGCGCGTTGATTTGGCCTGGGCGTGTGAAAGTGTCCTGCTGTACCCGTCGTTGTCACGTCAGTTAGCCTCTGCAAGGGCCTCCAGTTTGCCACCCGCGGCTGAGTAAAAGAAAATCGGCCGCAGTAAGTCTACCTCGAAGAGTAACTGTCTGACAAAGTGACCAGAGCTTTAAGAAGAAACATAATCGGCTTGCCTTCTGGTCTCCACACCGCGCAATTCAAGTATACTGTAAGCCAGTTCATTAGCAGCATTTTTGTCCTACACGAACCAATTGAAAGTGGCCTTCGTCTTAGTGCTGTTCCGTGCAGGCTTGCGATGCCTGACAGCCATGTTTGCGGTGCCTGCCAGCCATGCCTGCGATACCTGACAGCCATGTTTGCAATGCCTGACAGCCATGTTTGCGATGCCTGACAGCCATGTTTGCGATGCCTGACAGCCATGTTTGCCATGCCTGACAGCCATGTTTGCCTGTTTTCAGGGCCCCGCTGCCAGCCTACATATCTGCGGAGTTTCAGAAGCGGATACCTAACTCGGTGTTCACGACGAACCCTTGCCGCATCCAGTTCTGTTCGCAGGAGATGGTCGTGTTCCGGGAGAACGTGCTGTCTAAGCTCTGTCGGCACGGCATCTACTACCCGACCGAGAACTGTCCTGACATCCCGCCCCACGTAAGTGTAGGCGTGCTAACGGCTGGCAGCAGACCGCAGACCAGTGTCTGCTGCTCGACGGAGGACTGCCTGAAAAGCCGGGATGTGCGAGTCGGTGTCCTGACTTCCGTCACTGTCTTGATGTAAAGCAGCTGCCACTCCACGCCAATATTGCCAGCGTGACCGCCTGCTGTTCCCATTGTCTTTTTGCAATTCAAAGCTCGTTCTGTCACGTGGCGTAACTGTGGTCTGGCAGCCTGTGTCATGGTTCTCTTGTGGTCGTTGAGTTCCCACTCCAGGCCTTAACATGGCGGTCGGGTTATAGCAACCGGAGATGCGGTGCACGCTGTCACGTGTACAGAGACCCGCAAGTCTGCACTTTGTCAGCTGTCGTGTTTTGCTTGCAATGCGGTGACTGGACAGAGTTAATGGCTGCGCGCCTCGCTTCGGTCGATGGCTTTCAGCGATTTGGTCCATGGTTTTCAACACTTCGGTCGATGGTTTTCAACGCAAGCATTTGTACCAGAGTGCCACCGCCTCCTCCATGGGCAGTTCGTGACGACCCTGGCGTCGCAGCGTCACCTGACAGCGATGGGTTACGCCGCCTTCTCCGCCGTCAGCTCTTGACTCTAGTGTCGCATTGTCACCCGACACCAGTGTGTAACGCCGCCTTCTCCGCCGGCAGTTCGTGACGACCCTGGTGTCGCAGTGTCACCTGGCGCCGCTGCCGCCGCACGTGTGCCCCGTGTTCTGGCAGCACGACCACGCGCTGCGGCTCTACCCGCTGCCGGACGTGATCGTGTGCGGCGACAAGTTCGACCACTACAGCACCACCAAGCTTGGCTGCACCGTCATCAACCCGGTGCGTGGGGCGGCGGCGCGCCCGACGGCCGGCCGCGACCAGCTGTGGATGGCGCGTGACCGGACGTTAGCTTCTTTGTGGCGTGCTCGTGTCGGGCGTCGGCTAATGGAGGAGTCCTGCTGGGTGGAGGCGGAGTTAGCTGAGCGTCAGTTTTGTTAGCTTCTTTGTGGTGTGCTCGTATGGGACGTCGACTGATGGAGGAGTCCTGCTGCGTGGAGGCGGAGTTAGCTGAGCGTCGGTTTTGTTAGCTTCTTTGTGGCGTGCTCGTGTCGGGCGTCGGCTGATGGAGGAGTCCTGCTGGGTGGGGCCGGAGTTAGCCGAGCGTCGGTTTTGTTAGCTTCTTTGTGGGTTGCTCGTGTCGGGCGCCGACTGATGGAGAAGTCCTGCTGGGTGGAGGCGGAGTTAGCTGAGTGTCAGTTTTGCCTTGGAGACTGTCTGGTCATGCTGACCGCGGCGCGCTGCAGACAGGGCCGTCCCGCCACGTTGTGATGGCCGGTGGCTGCTGCCGTGGTCTTGTTCTGTATAGTTGTGCATCTCCATGCTGGTATTAGAGATTCACTGTCACGGCCGTCTATGGCGCTGTTGTACTGGCCTCCCTCTGTCGGTGATCGTTGGGTGGTGAACACTGGGTACTTCCACAACTAGGCAAATAGGAGACGCCTGCAATTCTCGCGCGGTCTGCTCTGTGTGTACCTCTGCGGCGGTGTGCTCAAAAATGTTTTGTGTGCTTGCACCAGGGTGCTGACATTCGTTCGCAGCTGACGACACCACATGTAAGAACTATACATATAACTATATATACATATACACGTGACAAGTATATAAGTGTACTGCTCGTTGGTCAGATGTGATAGTGACACTCGTTTCCGCCGACAGGGCTCGTTCCACAAGGAGTATATGTTCAAAGTGTACCTGCCCAGCTCTCGGACTTGTGAGAACTCACAGATCAGCGACGACAGCTGATCTTGTCGGCCCCTGGGCTGGCTGCGGGCTCAGATCAGACGGTGACTGGTGGGGAGTGGCGTGTCGGCCATTGCCCGCGTGTCTGGACCCGGCGCTAGATCCGCTGCGGGTGCCATGGCCGATGGTGCAGATGATGATGGCCGGGGGTGCAGCTCGATAGCCTGAGGCACTCCGTCTCGCATTTCTACTACCAGCCGGTGACCTGCGAGCGTCCTGGAGATGCCGCCCGACGCCGTGACGACACGCGGCGGCGACGGCGTTCGTGAGCCGGGGGCGCTGCTGCGGACGCGACGGTGTGTACTGCGGCGGGTGTCGTGAGCCGGGGGCGCTGCTGCGGACGCGACGGTGCGTACCGCGGCGGGTGTCGTGAGCCGGGGGCCGCTGCTGCGGACGCGACGGTGCGTACCGCGGCGGGTGTCGTGAGCCGGGGGGCGCTGCTGCGGACGCGACGGTGGGTACCGCGGCGGATGTGAGCCGGGGGGCGCTGCTGCGGACGCGACGGTGGGTACCGCGGCGGATGTGAGCCGGGGGGCGCTGCTGCGGACGCGACGGTGTGTACCGCGGCGGATGTCGTGAGCCGGGAGCTCTGCTGCGGACGCGACGGTGCGTACCGCGGCGGGTGTCGCGAGCCGGGGGGCGCTGCTGCGGACGCGACGGTGCGTACCGCGGCGGGTGTCGTGAGGCGGAGGCGGTCCCGATGGGAGGCTCAGGCCGGCGCGGCTCCGACCGACTGCCCGCTGTGGTCGGGCTGATGACTCCGAGTGCTCGCTGCTGGCGGTGACGTGGGGATGGAGTGTTGTGGCGATGACGGGCGGGGGTGGGCTTGTTGGGTGGCTGATGGGGCGGGGCCACCGTGTGTTCCCATCACACGCCGCGAATGACCGCGCTGGTGCGGTCTCATCCTCTTCATAGTCTGTTGAATCACCGTGTCTTTGATGCGCCGCGGTCATAGTTCGCCAGGAAAATGGCGATGTTTCCGCTGTCGGTATTCGCATGAACCAGAGGGAAGGACGATAACAAACAGTGGAGGATTCATAATGGCGAGTTTGCGCTGCAGAGCGGCGCTGATCGCACTGTGATGGCGTGCCACTGTGATGTGATGGTAGCAATACACTGGAACAGGAAAAAGCGATTAATTTCTACTGTTTCCTACAATGCGAAGGATAGTGAAAATGGTATGGGCTGTCACACAAATGCCCTTCGTGACAACTCTCGGCGATATCCCAGACTTGTGTCGTGGAATAAGCGAGATGTGAACAGTGTGATCGGTACGAAAAACAAAACGGTCTACCAATATTGATCACATGGTAAAGTGTGCTGTTGGTCACGTTATGGCTGAGGCAGCCACATGACACGGTGTGCACTGTGAGGGGGGGGGGGGGGAAATAGTTGATCGATCCGTGCCTGTCAGTCGTCAGGAGCTGGACCCCACATGCAGCGTGTGGTGTACGTCTGGGCTGGTTTCCCGGAACAAGCTCCGGTGCATGGCCTGACGGAATACACAAAAATCGCTGGCATCGGACTGGCACGCCAACTGGTAATGGACTGGCCGTGTTCTATTGCCCAACGACACTAAACGATCCATTTTTCTGTCTGGCTTAAAGGCGGGGAAACCCACCGCTGAACTGGAAGTGCCCTTCTCGAGCAGGACACAGCCTATCAAGGTTTTCCTGTTTTACTCAACCAGCCAAACTCGGTTTGAATGAAAGCCATTTGCATGCATCTGTAGATCTGGGCCATAAGTTTGTCGCTGATCTGCGGCAACAGTCAATCATTGTGGTTACCAGTTGTCACGTTAGATGGCAGAACCTACCTCATCTAAAAATACCAGCGCTCCTCTGTCCGCGCTGCAAGCTGACATTTCCGGCCGGAGCGAAATCCCTATGAGCGGGTGGAAGCCCGACATGTGGCTGGCTGGGTGCCCGCGAAACGTTCGGTCACTACTGTTAACGCATGACAGCGGGTCGGTATCTGAGAAAGCGGAATGTCATTGGCCGAAGAGGGCGGCGAACACAGACAGGCCGCGGCATTCAGGATGCCAAGCCATTGTCTGACGCGCAGTGAGCTGCGATCACCATATTAATTCAAACCTCGAATGTGGAACGCTCTCCGACAGATGCTCGTTGACTGGAATGTCGTCTGACCGACCTCCAAATTGATGATTTATCTCAGTGGCCACAAGAATTTTTTCGGTGAGCTCGTCAACGACTCGAAACTCGATTAGGCGTCATGTTGTAACCATTGGAAATAAAGGCGACACTGCTGGTACATCGGCGTTTGCGCAACGACATGCTTTCGGCTGAAGGTGTCGTTGGCACGTATTATTTTTTCTTCCAGGTTCTCACACAATTAGCTCCCACCGGCTACCAATATGACATCACATCCAACCGAACTCCTTAAGAAGCCACCTTAAAATATGCCGACCAGGCTGTTGTAGAAATATGGGCTTCACATTTGGCTCTCACCTCAGTGTGGCAGTTCATTTTCTTCGATAATGACGTCTGAGGCTAATTTGTATTGGCAAATGACAACTTATTCATGGCAAGCCCATTCCATGGTTGTATGACCTGTGCCCCACCTACCAGATACGCGGGTGCATACCAGCCTTTAAATGGCACCCATATCGTTTGGTAACATTTGAGACTTTATGTGGAGCTTGTGAGGTCCCTCCAAAAATACGGGTCCCTCCAAAAATCCCGAATACAGGAAAATTCGAACCTCTCCTAATTAAAAATTGTACATTTCAAACAGGACCTTAATCCAAGAAGGTTTTAAGGAAATGCATGAACAGTTCTTGGATCCTGGTAGATCGTTTAAACCGTTTCGTAAATCGTAAATCGTAAAGTTCGGTAAATCGTTTTATTAAATGAGAACCCGGCTCTAGGGTTCCTAGGAACCAGGGCTCCTTGAGCCTTAGGAGCCCGAGAGCTCATGAGAAACTCTTACCCCGTTAAGAATGTTTCAAGCTTGCCACAAATAAGTTGGTAGTCTGTTACGCTCGGGTAGGTTATAAAAACATAGCTCGTTGAGGAACTTGTGCAAACTAAGTTTTAAAGCTATTTACGGGCATTTGATGGCTGTATATCAGTGGGTTGTGACAAAATCACCGAATAATTTTAGGCATACCACAAGTTGTCCAGCTTGTGGTAATTTTGAGGCCCAAATCTTGGAAGCACGTGGCGCAAATTAGTCTCGCTTCATGTAAATGTTACATCATAGGTCATTTAGTCCAGAGACATCCTGGAAGACCTTGCGAGATCATTTTCAACGGAAGTTATGGTATTAATCCCGGAAGGTTATTGACAACATTATTGTAAGAAGCTGGGGAATTAGGGGGTATCAGCAAGGACCAAAGCAGCTCCAGAATACCCGAACATACGTAGGAAGATGAGTGAATTCATCTGGGAAAATCATTACACTTAGGGTTCAGATCCTGCAAACCATTTCTACGATCGCGCACATGCCTGGTATCCACAGTAGCTAGCTCGCCGAGACCCATTCCTTACTTGGCCTGGAGACAAGCTAAGCGCAGTCGTGCATACTTATATAACCACGCGCTTATAAAAATGTGTTGAAGTTGGATTTATTCGCCAGCCGCCCAAACATGTTTGATATGCACCCAAGAGTGAACAATTCACAGCGAATGAAGGAGACAATTTGAAGCACGGAACTTATTTGTACCGTCATTTTTGCCCTGTTAAACCCTCGGTTAACCGTTTCCTCGGTTCATGGCGGTGCTCAATAATGATAAATCTAAGCCTTTCGAGTGTCTAACTCACCAGGCTACCTGACAAGGCTATCCTAACGCTGCCATATTGAGCTTTGGGACAGACCTGACGCAGCTAATACAGAAGTGTTTGATGGTTGATGGCGAAATTCTGCCCTCTGGAGATGTTTATCACGCACACCTCTTACTTGTTTCGCATTTTAATCTCGTAGGTTGGTGGGCATGATTGATATTTATATTTTGGGGGTGAGTGGGATGACTCTGTCTGCCAGCAGACCATGAAAAAGGTACTGACTTTTTGTTTTGGGGAGCAGGAAAAAGACAGTAAATATCCTGTAGACTAAGTAATTGCTTACCTTAAATGCTTTCAACACATGATTGGTAACCAGAGTTAGCCACTTTCTGTTTTAATCCATCGAGTTTCGTCATAAGGCAAATTATGATGCCACAAGGCACGCAACAGGCTTATTTTGTTCCATATTCTTGAATATTTGCCCCAAATTTCTTGAACAGGTTCCTCATGGCTGCTTCAACCAGATGTTTTCTATAGTTGTCATGGTTTTCTGACTGCAGATGACTGTACTGTATATATATATATGCACTATATTTTTAACACAGGATACTCTAAGCTGCATAGCAATTATAATCTGAGTTAATTATTAGTATGTAACAAAAAGTCAGACCATCCCGTTTAAAATGTGAAGCCAACATCGCAAACTTTGTCATTAAATATGAATAAACAAGCCTAAATAGATGTTTTTGCTGCAGCTGAAAAGGCAAGCAGCAATACTGGCATGGTCATCCAAAAGTTATGTTACTTTTGGAGAACAGAGATTGTTTTGTGGAGCATACCCATCATTGCCCTTAACATGGGTTAACCATGGTAATAAAAATAAGTTGTTCAAAATGATTTAAAGTGTTTTGATTTCGGTAAATTGTCATGGTGCTTTGTTTCGTGACTCACGCAGGAAACTGACCACAGCGGAGCCGAGCTCGCTTCCACAAGCCCGCCAGCCACTCATCCGCAGAGCCTCCCATTCCAAGACCACACCGCGGGGACATTAGCATGCATACGCGCACGCGGACCCGTGCGTCGCCTGCCAAATCAGTCGGCAGCAATTCTGGGTTAAGCGGGCCCCCGGCGGTGGCGCCGCTCGACTGCATGCCGTACCGTCGAGTCACCAGCCTCGCGCCAGATGCACGCGTCCCCATTCATTCGACGCCCCGACGCGCGAGGCCTTTCAAACGGCGTGGCGTCACTGGGTCTTCAGCTGGAGCCAGTCACCGCCGGCCCTCGCGCACAGCCCGGTGCGCCACGCTCCTGGTCTATCTGATGGTGCCCGGCACGCCACAATCGTTTGCTCGCTGATTTGATCGTCCACGGCCACTTTAATCTGCTCCGGCCACCTTGATCTGCTGCGGCCACTTTGGTCTTTTCGTCGCTAATTTGGTCGTGCCCAGGCTAATTTACCTTTTCGAGATAACCCAAGCTTCACCTGGCGTATTTTGTCCCTTCTAGACTAATTCGGTGCAGGCGTCCGGTTTGCTCTCCATCGGCTAGTATGGTTTCCACTTTACCAATGTAGCCGATCCTGGGCATATCCTAGATATCTCCCAGCTAACTTGACCCTCTTTCGATTATCCTGGCCTTCTCCTAGCTATTCTACCTTTCTGCCACCCTGACTGTCTAATCACACGCCAGCTAGTGTCTCAAAGCTACCCTGTTTATCGCACGGCCACCCCGCTGGTCTCCTGCCCGGCCTGGTCGTTTCACGCGGGATCTGATCCGACTAATTCAGCCCGACATGCGCGTCTCCCCGCTACTTCGCTGGTGTCCATGACCTCTCTCATTTGTTCCATAAGCGGTGCGCTCGCGGACGACCCGTCCCATACAAGCAGCCTCGGAACAGACCTCGTCTGCAGTCGGCCGCCTCGTCTCTCCTCTCGCTCACCGCCGCGCCGCCACCCCCGACGGCGCGCACGGCCATCGCGACCGCGCCGCGTCCGGCGCGCCGCCCGCCGCCCGCCGGCCGGCCGGCCTGGCGCCGCCCCTGCGCGCGGCGTACCTGTGCGCCGGCCGGCCGCGGGCGGCGCCGCGAAACGCGGCACCGGCGCCGCGGCAGGTGCGGCGGGCGGCCGCCAGTGTCTCCGGTGTAGTGGCCGCGGAGCCTGCGTGAGCGCGCGCGCGTGCGGCTGCGAGAGATGGCGTGCTGAACATCCGTCAGACCAATATGACGCCCCGACGGGCGCTGTTCTGGGCGGCGGCGGCCGTGACCTTGGCGGAGGTCAGGGCACAGGACTCTGAGTGTGGCTCGGGCGCCGCGGCGGCCGCCATCGTGTTTGCGGTTTTGTTCCTGCTCAGTATCGCTGTGCTGGGATACGTGCTCTACAGATACGTGTGGAAGCCTCGGCACAGTAAGTGACCGCGCGGCGGGTGCGTGCCGGCACGATCTCGGCCGTCTGTAGTCGGAGCGCCTTCTCCGCATTCTCTGCCAATGTGTTTGTGCAGTTGTTTGCACGCCTCCGGAGCGGCCTTCGGTTGCCTGGCATGTTTCCGTCGCGATTTGTTATCGCCGGAGCAGAGATGTGTTTGCGCTTCTCCGTGAGGTCTAAGCCATGTGAGAGAATCGCCTCGTCGGCTCCAAAGCTTGCATTGTGCTTCAAGGACAGCTTTTGTGCGATAAAGCTTACAAGCTCGTCTCGATGTCGACGGCGTGCGAATCTCACATGCTATTAACTTTTGATTTAAAAACCATACGCAATGCACATTCAAACGATCTGTATAATAGAAGAATGGGAAATTGTTCGGTCGCGTTTGCGCAGTTTGGTTGTTAGTTTAAGTTTTATGATTTAATGCGCAGTATCGGAGCCTCGCAGGGCCTCAAAGGCCCCCAGAATTCTGCTGTCCTGCGCACCTGATTAAGCGCTGTCAAGAGCTGGGGAAATGTACTGAGGTCTTCGGTTGACCTGGGGACGTTCCCAGCCTAATATCACGTGGCGTCAAACGCCGGGTGAAGTAAGCGAGGTAGCTGGCTGACCTGGTACCGTCCTCAGTCGGTTTCAGGGACCGGGTAATGGAAGCGAGGTCACCATCTGACCTGGAGTCGTTCCCATTCTGACACCCCGTGGTGTTTAGAACTGGGTGATGCCAGCAAGGTCACCCGCCGACCTGGGCTCCCCAGTTGAGCCTCCCGCTCGGCACGCCCCACCTCCAATTATTTCTCACCGCGCGACAGCGACCGACCGCTTGGCAGTCCGACGGCGTCTGTTGGGTCTGCTGACCTCGGCCGCCGGGTCATCGCCGGCTGGTCTGGCGTAGGCGTCCCAGCAGCCGCTGGGGTCACCACCAGACTCGCGGCGGAAGCCGAGGTCTACCGACCACCCCTGCCCGGTCAGCGCCAACAGAGCGAGGTCGGCGCACCGTGGCGCTGCCATGGCGGCGTTGGAGCTGCGTCGCACCTGCGGCTGGCGACTGCGGGGCCTTACGTGAAAGCCGACCATCCAACCCGGCACCATCCGCTCATCCCGAGCCGGGGTCAGCCGATGGCTCCGCGCGGACCCGGCTGTGTATCAGACGCGGATGAATCAACAGTAACGCTGGAATCGGAGCGGCAGCGGACGTTGTGACGGAACCCGGTGCGGGCGTGCAGGGCGATTCTCTGTCGGAGTCAGTGCCGTGTGCACGCTACGCTGAGTCCGACAGCGCCGTGGAGCAGACAGAGTCGGGCTTGGCTCCCGGTAGAAACGCAACCGGTCAAATTTGCGCTGAGTCGAGGTGGAATCGACTGCTTGGAAATGTGTGGAAGTTATGGTCAGAACCAAGCCGATTGCGTCTTCTGGAGTCCTCGAAGGTATCTTCGCAGAGATAAGCCTAGGGGAAGGCGTATTTTCGAATTTTGACAGCTTATTTAGACACACACAGCAGATAGCACAAAAGTTGAATGTGTGTCTACATGTAATAGATATCAATATCACGAAGGCTTTCATGTGACCCACAGACAAGATTACCTTTCAAACTGCGCAGCCGGATGCAGATCACCTTTCAAACTGCGCAGCCGGATGCGGATCAGCTCGAATCAACCAGGGGAGTTGTAGGTGAAATTAACGTGAATTTATGAACGTAAAAATTTACGTGACGTTACGTACGTTACGGAATTTACGTGAAATCAGCGTCTACTCAGTGTTGCACTGTGCTTCTTGCATGCAGTACACATGCTGTTGGTTAAAATCGGAGTCGATGGTGCTGGGATACAATCTGATAACCGAATCATTCTGTGCGAGTCCCCGCCATCCTGTCCAGCACTACCTGGTGTCGGGCCATGCAGTGCTGCGTAGCAGGATCACTGTGTCTTCTATGCCATCTGGCGACCGTTTGTGTCATGCGGCAGCTCTCTGTGTCATATGGCAGAGCTCTGTATCATGTGACAGGCCTCTGTGCCATATGGCAGGCCTCTGTGCCATGTGCCAGGCCTCTCTGCTGGGCCCCACAGCACCGAGTGGCCGCCTGAGTCGGCCTCCAGCCGGCCCACCCAGCTGCATTTTTTCAATGACATGTAGCCGTGCATGCCGACGGGTCCGGGCGCCGCCGAGCACGCTAGCTGAATGGCCGATTAGGCGCCGAGGCCGGCCCGTCTGTCCGCCGTCTGCGCAACCGCTGTCTGCTGACTGCGCAGCTGCTGTCTGACTGCGCGGTGTGCAGCTGCTGCGTGCTGACTGTGCAGCTGCTGTCTGCTGTCTGCGCAGCCGCTGTGTGCTGTATGCGCAGCTGCTGTCTGTCATATGTACTGCCGCCACTTGCTTTCTGAGCAAAGGATGTCTGCTGATTGCTGTTGCTGTTGTCTGCCGTCTGCGCAGCTTTTGCCTGCTGCCTGTGCAGTTGTTGCGTGGGTGTGCAGGCTGCGTGGGTGATATCTGCATGCTGCACAGATGCGTCTGTGGTCAGCCAAGTCTTTTCCGCTTTCTGTAAACCTGCTGTCTGATATCTGTCAGGTTGTTACCTCCGCTGACTGATCACTAGCAGCGGCTGTCTGCTGTCGGCGGACTGGGAAGCTGTCGCCTTTTGATGGCGCGGCCGCTGCCTATCCACGCAGGCTCTGATGTCGGCTGGTGTAACGGACACGTAGAGATGTTTCCCGCGGATGCTGGCGCTGGCCGGAATAACGGGCTTTCGCCGGTGTCCCGTCTTCACATCAGTTTTGCTCATCTCGATATGCATTGTCCTCCGTCCAGTTCACTGTTTTGTTCCTTACGCTGCCTGATTTCTGTTCGCAATGATTTCCGTGCTTTATCCCCATTGTGCTTGCTGTCCTGTGCAGGGGCGTTGCCAGCCACTTAAGATCTCGCAGATATTTCATGTTAAAAGACACACGTGGGCAGATCATAACCATGTCCAGAGGTGAATTCGATCCCGGAAGGATACGACACGACGGCGCTCCCCTGAATGCGTGCCTGGACCCGTCCCTGCGCCGCCCATCGGGGCCGGCCGGCGGCGGGCACGCATCAGCCAGAGCGAACTTCGAGCGCGCGGCGTGCCGACACAGTCCTGGCGCGGGGCCTCCAGCGGCGGACATTCTGACCATTCTCCGCTCGCGGCGCCGGCTGCCAGACCCCGTGTGCATACTACGCTGGGCGCAGCCACCGCTCCCAGCTGACGCGGCCTTACCGGGGCCCGTTTGAGGATAGTGACTGCTAACGATGGTTCGCACTCCATACGTCGTTCACCGTCGGCATGGGCGGGAAGCTGATGGCTGCCGCCCGGCCCGAAGGCTGCTCAGCCGCGGCTCGGCGTGAGGACGCAGGCCGGTGAGCCGAGGTCACCGGCTGCTCGGCTTCGGTTGTCCGCCAGAGGCCGCGGCCGCCGCCGCGGGCCCCGACGTCGCCGGCACCGCGGGCGGCGCCGACTTACGAAACCGGCGAAAATCCTCTCGATGACACGAGCGGACGGTCAACACGGCCGGCCGTTTACTCAAGTGAAACCGGCGCTGTTTGAGCGTCCGCCGAGGCGGCGGCGGGCGCGCCGCGCCGCTGGCCAAACAGCGGCGCTTTCCTCGATCGGACGCGATTGGCAGGGCGGTAGGCGGGCCGCGGCCGGGCGCCCGTGTTACCCGCCGCTCCGGCGGCCGCTGGGGCGGCGAGACCGGCGTTTCCGTGAAGGACTCGGCCGCGGCGGTGACCTTGCCGGAATGCGTCTGGCCGGGCGGCTCGCGCCGCATGCCGATCCCAGCGGAGCCCCAGCGGTGCTTGCCAGTTTGAGTTTGCGCTCTTTCGGGATGATGTCGCTATGATTGCGCGGCTCCTGATGCAGCTTTTCCCGTCACGCGCGTCTGACCGCATTCTGGTGCTTTGCTGAAGCATATCGGCGGGATTTTACGAGGGATGCGAGTGGTGACGAAGAGGACATAGTCGTCCAGCGTTCAGCGACCGCAAGATTTTTTCTGTTTTCAGCTCGTTTGGCCAGGTTAAATGGCACGCCTGTCAGGGAACTTTTAAACAAGTGCTAAGCAGCCGTAAAGCTGTCCAGTGTGAAGACTGGTAGTGGTGTCAGTCCTGTACAAGTCCGTACTTAAAGCCCCGCGAGCATCTCGGCGATAGCAGTCCGACTGCAGGAACAAGAGCATAACACCAAAGACTTCGACTCACCATGTCACCGAACCAGAGCCTCGAAACTGCGTTTGGCGGCTTGAGCGATCTTGCCCAATCATCATGGCGATAGCGCGTTAAAGCATTTAATGATGTCAGTTGATTGCTGATCCAATCTCACAAGCCGGAGCCGAGCCCTATTTAGGTTCCGTTCAGACATTTGCCGAGCAGGAGCGGCCAGGGCACGGCAGCCCCATGCCGGACATGTGCCTCAGCCTACAGGTCAACAGCGTGCCCATTCGGACCTTTCGGAGCAGTGTAGTTCTGGTCAGGGCCGTTTGGAAGTCCCAGAATATGGTAAGAGGGAAAAGGTTTTCTATCCCCCTTAAAGTTATTTTCAGTTTGGAAACACTATCATGCATCTCTATAGTTATTGTTTAACATCATAGAAAATCTGGAGGGCACAGCCCCCCTCCTCCCGTTGCCAAGCGTTTTCCAGATGGGCATGGCCTTCAGCAGGCCTAAACTCAACCCGTTGTACCACATCTGAACCTGGTCTAAACGTTCTCATGGCGCCATACTTAAACACGGCTTTACAACTCTAAATCTGCTATGACCCCCCCCCCCTGCACAACTACGCACGGTCCGACACAAGACGCTGTTGGCCCGACGCGTGACCACTGCCAGCTGATCCCGTTCGTCTTGCTCTGGACCTGGATACGCCAGCCCCACTCGCACCGACTCCAGAGAGGACCGCATGAAGCCCCGCCGTCGCGTCACTGTCGCCGCCTCCAGAGCGTCTTCCCGACCTTTTACGATTTTGTGCGGCAAGCGGCGGCGGCGGCGGCGGCGGTCGAATCGGACCCCCGAGGCTACCCCTCCCCTCCCCACTGCCCTGTCCGCGTCTCGACTGACTGACGCAACGGGTCACGTGACCGCGATGGGACCCCTGACACCGGCGGCCGACGGGGAGGGGCAGTCGCCGGCTGCCGGGTGGTGGTCACGCGGAAAGGCTACCGGCCGAGCTGGGAATCTTCACATGGAAATGGGCTGACCTCACTAAGCTGTCTTCCACGTTTTTTATGTGTCCGCGGAGTCAGTCGGAGCACGGACCATTCGGTGGCACACACTTCCCGTCAAAATCCGGGCTGGCTCATCCGGCGGGTGGCTGATTCAGACTTCTGGCTGTCTCACCGAACAGAACGCAGAGCAAGTTTTCCGTCACAACATGGACTAGCTGACGTAGGTCTGGATCTGACGACACGTAGGCAAAGTCTTCGCAACAAACATTGACTGGCTGCCATGACCTTGACTGAATTTAACCCTGCATTTGTGCTGCCGTATTCCCACGCTGCCCACAGAGTCTATCGTTCCAACCACTGCACGGATCCAGACATAAGTACCGTTTGGTCCGTGCATCCCCACGCTGTCCACTGTTCCCATCGCAGTGTATCTCCGCGTTTTCTACCGCTCCGCCCCTACATCTCGACACCTTCCACCGCTACATCGCTGCATCGCGACACCTTCCATCGCTACACCGCCACATCCAGAGAACTTCCATCGCTCCACCTTTGCATCTCGACGCCTTCCGTCGCTCCACCGCTGCATCGCGACACCTTCCATCGCTCCACCGCCACATCCAGAGAACTTCTATCGCTCCTATTGCTGCATTCACACAAATTCCCCCGTTCTCTATCACTGCATCCACACTCCTCTCACCGCTTGCACCGCTGTATCCCGCACATGCACAGTTGCCACGGCTGGATTCTGTATCATCCACTTTACCCCACTCCATCGCCGTACTGTTTGTTGTTTCACCTTTCATCGCTCCTTCCGCCGCATCCACATGCATTGTGCCGTTCCCACCGCCGTGCCCCGCACCTCCCGACTTTCCCACTGGCGTGTACTGGCGCCTTCCCCGCCTCCATCGCCGCGCGCCTGCCAGGGCTCCCAGCGCCGTGTCCGCGCACCTGAGCCTTTTCCCAGCGCGGCCGGGCGCGGCGCGGCGGCCCAGAGCCGCGCCGCTGGCGCCGCCTGTTGACACGCCGCCCGGCCGCAGCCCCGCTGGGAAACAAAACAACCCGTGGCGGGTGTTCACCAATTCATGAGATAAATCCAGGCCTGGACCGACTGGACAATTAGCCTCCATTAGGGCAGGCCAGCGCCGCCGCGCCGGGGTCAGCCGCACCAGCGCCGCTTCGGTGACCGGCGCTGGCGCTGGCGCTGGCGCTGTCTGTGCTGGTGTCTGGGGACGCTTTTGCTCAGGAACGCGCGCAAGCGCGGGAGTTTTGAAGGGAGGGATTGCAACCTCGCGGACAGCCGGACAGGAATTTTCATTTGAAGATAATTATTTCACCTTTATGACTGATGTTCTTCACTTACTAAGTTAACGCCATGTGCCCATGTGCATTTCCACTGCGTCCATCCCACCCAGTGCCAGGGTGCGAAGCTTGCGACGGGATAGCGCTCGTGGGTGCTGCACCGTCTGGTGTGCTGCGGCTTCCGCTGCAAACGGTGTGAAGTAGCCCGACGCCAGACCTCTGCTGCTGTCTAGTACCGGAGCGGCACCAGCCCTGCACCCCGCCTCCCGCAGCCTGGCCCTCGTGCGGCGGGCCCGCCGTGTGACCCGCGGCCCCTCCCCACGCCTGGTCGGCCCGCGCCCCGTTCGCCGGCCAGCCGGGGTCACCAGACAACAGCCGCGCGGACGGCGCGCCGGCCGCACCGCTGGAGTTCCGCGAACGGCGGCGTCCGGCTGCCGCGTCGCGCCGCGGTCAATGGAGATACGATAAGCCGGCCACTACGGACGATTACTCTGCAAGTCCGTCCGCGTTCGGCGCCCAGCTGGTTCCGCGGGAGCCGGCCGGGGAATCCGTCGCGGAGCGGCGTCGCGGTGTTGCCCCGGAACGCCGAGGGCGGCATGTAAAAGGAGGGCTCATGCGCGGCGGCGTTCCTTGTTGCCGCGCGGTACTGTGTCTGGAAATAGCCGGTTTATGGAGGAAATAATGTGATCCGAATGTACTGCGGCTCATCATGTAAAGATGCTGGTGACGGTAGATAAGCCGCTGCTGGTTTGAAACGCTTCCTTGGTAAGCTGCTCACGTATTTTGCCCGCTGATCTCAGCGCTAAATTTGTCGGCTCCATCATCGTTGCTGACCTTCTGACGCAACTAGCTGTTTGGCCCTAGTTGCCTGGGGATTTGTTTCGCAATACGCAAATTTGTCTTGCGGGACTACTTAACTGTATTTGTATTATAACACTGATTCGGAGCGTGGTGGACCTCAGCTAGATGACACTGGCAATCCTAGGGAATACAATAATTCCAGTCGACGGCACGCCCACTGTTCGGCTTCTGTCCATGCCTCCGCCCTTCAGGGTGTAGGCCAGACCTGTTCAAGGGCGGGCTCACTGAGATGGTATCATGCCCAGATTGCACGCCGAGTTGTACCGCTGCACGGCTGAATAGCAAATATCCATATAAGTTTCATGGCGTGCAAAGTAGCCGGACTGTTTGCATTTCGTGAATTCGCCGACCATTGTCCTGATTCTGACTCAGCTCCCGGGCCAGCGAAAGGAACAGGAAGGGGAGGGACGGCTGCACCGGGGTGAACCCGACCGGCAGCATTTGTTCCTGACGCCCCGGAGGTTTATGGGTGGGCCCGGCATTGTCCCAGGGGTGGACCAAAATGGAGCTTAATTGGTGGCGACGGGTGATGATAGGATGTGGGGACTGACAGGACATGTGTGCCGCGTTCTTGCAACGCAGCGTCGTATAACGCTCTACAGCATCACAAGAAGGCTCAAATGCTCTGCACTTTGTAAGATTTTGTACCCGACCTTTGGCACCTTCGGTGTTGTTCACCACGGAGAACGTCCTCAACACGGCGCTGTACTGTAGCCCGCGTGGACTGCCGGGGCACTCCGGGGGGAGTCAGCGCTGCTGCTCGGACCGCGTAATGTCCGTCTCCTGGCCTGGTCCGTGGCCGGCCGCGCGGTGGGGGTCCGCTCCTCCCCGACCAGGGACCCTCGCTGATCGGGCCGGGCGGCGCGCGCTCAACTGGCGCGACGGATCCTCCGAGCGACCAAGCGCTGCTACCACCGGCGACCGCGGGAGGTCTGACGGTGCCGACCGGCCACCGGGCGGCGCGCGAACGGCGCTGAGACGCTGCTGGTGGCCAGGCCGCAGTTCCGAGCAGCGCACGGACGCGTGTCGGCAGCCTGCCAAGCACTGACCCCAACATGGCTGCACCGACAGGTCATGTTTCCCGCGGCCCAAAATGGTTGATCCCAGCTCAGGATCACGATGGTCGAGCCAGGCCCACCAGGCCGCATGTGCTCGCGAATTCCCGCCATGTCCCGTCGCCGTGCGCGGTTTGACTCCTGCCGGCCACGTGGGGAGATGGCTCCGCGGCCGGTGTGTGGCCCCCGCCGCCCCGCCCCGGCCGGTCCCCGCCGGAGGCATGGCCACCGCCGCGTATGCCCGACCGGACGCCAGCGCCGTCGCCGCTCGCAGAAGCACAGCCCGCGCCGCCGGCGGCTCAGCCGGTTTGAAAGCCCCTGGATGGCGGGAGATAAAAACGCGCGCCGCTGGCCGCCGGGGTGGCCTGAGGAGCCGGCCACTGATGACGCGCGCGCAGGAGGTCGGAGAACTGCGCCGGGCCCGTGTCACACGCTCTCCTCACGCACGGCACTCGGCGCTGACGCATTCACGTGTCGGCGTGAACAAATGGCGTGAGATAGAAGGTCTCACACACATTCTTGGTGTCGTGGCTGCCATTAGCCATTTATGGCACGCACAGGTGTCTTGTGCGCGTTTCTTTATCGCGAATGTTGCAGCTAGCGCGGCATCCTTTCTACGTTCACGTTGGCGGAACTATTCTCAAACCACAAAAAACATACGAATTTAATGCTTCAGTCCAGCACAAGAGGGCCTGAAATGTGGTCACGCGTTTGAGAACCACAGGTCATTAGATTTCTTTTGCGGGATATCGAAGTCGGCTACCAGCTTTCCGAATTATGTGCGGTGAAAATTATTTTTGTTCGATACGTTTTTTCAAGAAACAGGATAAGAATGAGGTCCCGGGTCGACCTCTTCAGTGAGCCTTACGTGACCTACCTATAGCTAGCACCAGTAAAATCGGGTGAGGGTTGACCAGAGAGGAACGATGACTCACACATTCCGGGCCATGAAGAATGTCATACTAAATGTAAAGCTATGAGGAAATAGCACACATTCAATGTGACGTTTGAACTACTCGTAAACGTGTAATGTAAAGATGTATGCCTTACTGCGCATTGCTCCGCTCCGAGAGAGCATGGCCATTTCGCATCAGAATCCACATTACCAATCGCCTCGTGACTGTATGGACCACGCGATAAAGTGAAGCGAGATGCCATGCACGCGGCATACATAGAGAGAACTGCAAGCCTGCGTTTAAATGCAGCACACTCGTATAATACAGTTGTTGGTTGCGTTGCTAGCTTTCCTTTGGCCCGGCTGGCGCCGAAGTCGCCTGGCCGCGGCCAATGTGGCGCGCTCGAGCCGCTCATTGAATTCACTGGCCTCTAAATTAACGTTCAATAATGGCCGTGTCTGGGGATGATGGAGGTCCACCGCTCGTGCGTGCGCCTCGTGACACACCAGTTGGCTGTCGGAGCTCAGGTGTGAACGCCGCTCGTGGGAGTCGCGCACGCTGTTGTGAAGACATCGGACACGAGCACGGACATGATATGCTGAGTGGTGACACGCTCTCAAAGCGGTTTTTCAACTTTCGTGATGGGGTCACGATGAATCTCGACATATACCGTAGATAGATTACTTTCAGGGAAGTGAAGAAGTGGAGAGTGTCGACTGTTGTTTTCCTTTTCACGGTAGCTTCACAAAACACCGCGGTGACCACTGAGTTGGTGCCCTAATGGCTACGACCGGACCCGACACTCCACCGGACAGGAGAAGAGGCGCCACCCTGCGCCACTGGGCGTGCGGGCCGGGGCGCGGCCGGTCGCTCGCCCGCCATCAGGAGCGCGCTCGGCCGGCCGCGCGGCTGCCGTCGGCCGGCCGTGCGCGGCGGGCCGTCCCTGAGCGCCGATCGCCGATCACCGGCGGTCCGCCGGACCTGGGCCTGGACCGCCGGACCGCCGGACCGCGCCGGACCACCGCCTATCTCGGCCGCCATCTTAAGTGGCGGCTGCCGATGGGCCGCGGCGCGCCACCGATCGGAGAGAGGGCACAGGTGCGGCGGCGGCGGCGGTGGCGGCGCACGCTGACGACGCAGAGTGGCGGCCACCCGGGGGCAGAGTGGCGAGCGCGCCCCAGGCTGGCCAATCCATCGTCGTCGGACGAGACGTGTCGGCTCTGACAGGCGAATGGGGGCTGGGAGTGCGCCTTGGCCGGCTCGGGCCGTCGCCCGCGGCTGGCCGAAGCCGTGCTGGCTCCGACCGGGCCGTCCCGATGTGGAGCAGTCGGTCGTCTCAATGTGGAGGCCTTTATCTCGCGTCAATACCAAAACTTGGGTCTGCGACTCTGCGTGTCCCTGCCTGTGCGTCTGTGATAAGAGGCAGTGCGGTGCCGCATTGCACCGATAACGCGGACCACTGTCGGTCAAAACAGTTTGTGCGTCGCATCTAAATGGCCAGTCAGTGGACGAATAACTGCTTCATGACTGAAAGTGTTGCTAAAGCTTTAAGTTGTAGACAACTGCCATACAAATGGCCAAAATCATTGCATTGAGTTCAGTGATTCCTGCAGGATACATCTGCCAAACGATTACACTGCTGGGTGTTTGCCGTCAACACTTCTACTTTCCCGCGTGCCAGTGTTGCGTGCGTCACGCATGGTTCGTTATGCTCGAAGCAATGCATCGCCTGCACGATAAAGTGGTTAATGTGCTCTGGCTCCCCGGCTCCTTAGAAACTCATCGATGGAACCCGGGTGGATGCCCCCATCACGTTGCTCAGCGCTAAGCGAAATTCTACAGAGATTCCATTCTAGAGATTCGATATTCTACACCAAGAGAGCATCATAGCATGGCCTTTAAAGGACATAAGTTTGCAAAGGTAGCACGCTTCGTTTATGTCGTTCATGGTACTTTTTAACCGGCGTCAAAATGCATCAACGGTTGGTGTCACGTGGCGTTGTTCAAGCATCCCTAGTTTCGAGGAGCAGCGCTGTACAGCCGTGTTCGTAGCTAGAGGAATCGGCTCATTTGACGCAGTATTGAGGAGAAGCGCTGTACAACCGTGTACGCAGCTGGAGGCATCAGCTCATCTGACGCGCATCACATGCATTGGAATACCAAGGAAAAAAACATGGGTACTCAATCTATCTTCTATCGCAGATGCGAAGCTAAGTGGCCCTCGTAAACGGCAATGGCGGAGAAAGGGAGGCTGCATTGTGTGAATTTGGTATTCAAGACACACTTAATAAGTGATATTTACGAGATGCGTGCGTATCCCAAACATATCCACATAGAGCAGTGCAGTGTTCGTAGGCCTTAAGGATATTGCTACGTAAATGACAAGGCAACTCCAAAATGCCTGACGCATTGATTATTACCAAATTCATATGCATCATCCCATGCACAAGATGAGTTTTATCCGGCGGTAGTGAGACATTTTCCATTACTTAGTAGGGCCGTAGTTTTGCGAAATAAGTTGGGAAAATTGGGGGCCGAAGCGCAAACGTTACAAAATATGCCTCCAAATCGGGCCACTTCCTCCCTTAACGCCCAACACCGATTCCGCGACCTAGTGGCGCGCGATGGTACACACGTGGAAAGAGTTGAGCTCGTGGTCATGCATGCGGCAATAGTGCAAACCAATCGTGGTCGTGCTCCATCCACTGTTACCTGAACAAATTGCCTCTTGTGCCCTTTGGCTGCCAAGGGGCGCCGCTGTCGCTGCCAAGCAGGCGGCAGAGCTTGGTTTGTAACTTCTCGTATTTCTTACGCGAAGGTGTTTGGCGTACACGAAGCAGACATTGGTCTTTGCAATGTTACAATTATGTTCTGGCGACGGTTTAAATAGCGAAAAGCATCTGGGAGTTAACATTTTCGCGATGCTTTGCATTGATTTTAAGTCACGTTCGTTTTTCTGTGTGATAACGGTATGACGCCCAGCTGTTTTGCAGTTGCACGCGATAAATCTGGCGATGCGAGGGGCACCATGCATCACTGCAACAAGGCATGCACGTGCATGTACTGCATTCATGACCCGGCTATTGCGCTTTCAATTACAGCGAGAGGCGCCAGTAGGCTTTGCACTCACGACAAAACTGCGCAAGTGTTTGCGACAGTCCAACAGTCGATACTTGACCACCATGCGGTTGTTTGATAAATCTCAGGTTTTGCGAATTAGCGCTTGAGTTTAATTGCACACTATCGTATAATTTCGGGGTGCTGTCAGGTTGTCATCTAATACCGAGGAAACCATCTCAGTTGAACATTGGCCGATTTCAATGTTTTTCCCCATTTTCTTGCGGATAGCTAAAAGTTAACCCATCAGAAAATGGTAAAACGTGTTGTGGGTCCAACAGCCAGGGAGCAGGTTCGGAGCGGATCTAACAGTTACGGATTCGTTGATTCCAGACTGATAAGGCAATTTACTTCCTTCGCTCTTTTTTTAAGTTGGATGCAACATTGGCGGATCGGGTTAGACTGAACTCCGAACTTAAAATCGGTCCATGGAACTTGGCGTCAACTCAGGGCGCTGGGTGGAAAGTGGTGATTGCTGCAGCCCATGACAGGCTGTCAATGTTAATTTTGATTTGCCCCAAGGCTTTGGTGACGACGTTTCGGTCTTCATGACGCCTTTTGCTGAAGGAATTTTAACCCACTGTCAATGAGAGCTCTAGGGTCACGGTGGTTTAGCTCTATGTCTGAAGGAATTTTAACCCAGTGTCACGGAGAGATCTAGGGTCGCAGTGGTTTAACTCTGAAGGAGTTATAACCCAGTGTCATGGAGAGATCTAGGGTCACGGTGATTTAGCTCTATGTCTGAAGGAATTCTAATCCAGTGCCATGAAGAGCTCCAGGGTCACAGTGGTTTAGCTCTATGCCTCAGCAAATGTTTGGCCGCGTTGTCGCCAGTTGGATCGCCACTGGCATCGCCTCCCAATGCGTCAATCCTATGCGGAAAGTTGAAAATGTGCCGGGAAGGTCATCAGCACCAGATCATCAAAATTACCTTGGAAAAGTGGTTCAGTTTTTGCAGAAAATATGCGCATCGAAGTCCCGGGTTCTCCGCAACCCGGCAATTCGAACCCAACATACGTCATATTCAATAGATCTGGGACGTGATAGCTTGTATCAACATCCCCTTACACCCTTTGCCAGTTTGCATAACGCATTATCACATGCATGATTGTACTGCACGAGCGCATTAGTGGTTGTGCCTGCGTGGGCGTGCAACCCACTCGGGCAGCTTGAATAGTTCTGCCCAGCAATGCATGAGTTGGATCAGGCACAGTATGGATCTCATGCGCGTTGTGCTATGCCGATGTGGGATGACACGTGGGAATCATGATGACGGCATGTATGTTCCTCACATGTTTCCTTGGTCGACGTCTTCGTCACGATGAAAATGATCATCTAAGTCACGGTCGTGCATGTTAAAGCCTGCCCAACAACGCCTGTAACAACGTGAAACAGCTAACCCACTCCCGATTCGCGACCCGCTTCGAGCGCTGCGCGTGCAGCCCAAAAGACCTGACTTAAACAGCCGGCGCATGCCACAAAAACTGGCTCACACGCCGGCAACGGCGCGTTGAGTTTATTCCGGCGCATCGAGCTGCGCCATCTATTGTCGTTAACGTCGAGACAAGTGCCCAGTTGGCGAGTGGAGACGCACATTTGCCGTAGTTGGGCGGGAGACGAGAGGCACATTTACCGTAGTCGGGCGGGGCGCGTCGTCCAGTGGCCGCCAGCGCCCGCCGCGAGCCGCCCGTCGGCCCTGTAATTAATTGCGCTCCGTATATAATTTTTGGATGCTCACCCAGCGCACTGTGCGTGTTTCAGGCTCGGCGCTGGAGAAGGTGGTGCTGGCCGAAAACGGTCACGAGGAGAGTCGCTTCGCCTTCGACAACCCGTACTTCGAGGGCGACGACGACATCGGCAACAAGAGTAAGCTCTGCTGACACGTGCTGTACTGGCGAGGGTTATGCGAGAGAGTCGAGGCTGTTGGGAATGTGACGTGTCTGGTGTTCGTACTTGTTAGTACTTACATGCACTTCCGGTATAATGATGAGGAAACACGACTATTCACAGTGGATCTTGCTCAACAATGGTAGATAACGTCCCTGCTATGAAAACTGATCGGCGGCTGTTGACTTTTTCTACCGCCCCGCGGTCGTTAGAATCTCGAGGCTTGCACAGCGAGCCGACGTTGCCGAGGTTCGAGCCTAAGGTTGAGCCAGGCCAGCGGCTGAAGGTAATCTGAGCCGCCACCGGTCGGGACGAGTCATGTAGTATCACAGAGTCGTGTCAACATCTGTTTTTTTGTGTGGGATTTGGTCGCCTAGACATAAACCGTAAGGCTCTCCATGCTATAACTGCATGACTTGTATGCTTGTTTACTCGACAGAGCTGCGTTTAAAACTGCGGGCACAGGTCCAAATAGCCATTCGACGGTTTTGAAATCCCCTGAGCATCAGCTGCTTGCGGCGAAAGAGGGAACGCTTCAGAATCTTGAAATCCCCTGAGCCTCACCTGCTTGCGGCAAAGGAGGGAACGCTTCAGAAGCAAAACGATATCCTACATTTCAGAATAACATCTGAATTCGAGTAAATCTCTAATAATCGGCGAAGGAAAAAGAAACTCGGAGGAAATATATGCAAGTCGCGAAGGATCACTAAATGCAGTTTGCCACAGGGGTTCTAGAGTCTCGTAAAGGCTTCTCATAAATCAGGAAATGATCTCGACCTTATGGCTTATGCAGATTGGCTCCAATAAACAGTGACCTGATGTGGGACATATGCATAATATGCGATGGCAATGAAGTCAGGATGGATAGGAATTCGCTGCTGCCCGACGCTTGGCACGCTTTGCAAGTGATAGTGTAAACGCAAGATTGATTGTAATGAAGTGAAAGTGATAAAGGTAAGGCCACGGATAGCATTGCGCCACAGAACATTGCATGGCAGGCCTAAGGACGGTTGTAATCGCGTGCATCACAATTAAGAACGTAGGTTTTGTTCCCGAGCTGTTCAGCCTTGCATTAACTGTCACGTAAGTAAGCATGCCAAAGAAATGTCCAGACAGCTTATGGACGACCTGGTTGTGACTTTTCCCATTACGTGCAACATGCATACACATGCCTTCGAAACCGCTTGCTTGGGCGGTCCCAGCTAATCCTCCAACACGGTCCCTCGAAGATTACTCTGCATGGCTACCCTCCCCCCTCCCCCCCCCCCCCCCCCCGAGTGCGCACTCTGCAGCGCCATCAGCCGGCTCGTGGCTGACACCGCTGTCACGGCTGGGAGCCGGCGCGTGCCACCGCCACCGTATCCTCTGGATCGCGCGCGCCGCCAGCTGCGTCGTGCAAGCGCGCCGGCTGCAGCGGCGGCCGCGCCGGCCCGCGTGGCGCGTCCTCGTGGCGCGCCCGAGCCCGGACGTAGAACGCGGCGCGCAGCATCGGCGGCCGCCTCGCCGGCATTCCTGAACGAGCGGCGGGAACCTGTCTGACCGGGCGGCGGCTCCAGTCCGGGCCGCGGGCGCGCCGTCACGCGGCAGCGCCGAGTACGTCAGGTAGCGGACGTGTGGCGAACAGGACACGACGGGCAGCGCACATGCGATGGGCAGCACATGCCTACCGCACCCGCTCGCCAGGCATGAGGGGCAAGGCATGACAGGGGCAGGCGTGGAGTGAACAGGACGTAGCAGACAGCAGACGTGGAATGGGCAGGACGTGGCAAGCAGCAGGCGTGGGGTGGCCAGGATGTGGTAGACAGCGCGTGGAGTGGACAGGGCGTGGCATGCAGCAGGCGTGGAGTGGACAGGGCGTGGCAGGCAGCATGTGCTGAGGAAGACGCGACAGATAGCACGTGCTGAGCGTAACATGACATGTGGTCCGCTTGTGGTGAGACGAGTGCAGCACACGGTGGTCACGCGGTGAACAGAGCACATCGAAACGGAATAAAGCAGAATAGAATAGATCACACTGATGCAGGTGTCGGGTGGCACACAGCGTGCTGCCGGCCGCTTCGGTTCGGGATCTCAGCGCCTCGGTCCTCTGGCGCCTCCAAGCCTTCTCTAACGTGACCTTTATGAGGCGAATGTCGCCTGTGTCGTCGCCGAGACCGTCTGGGTGCCGGAGCGCTCTTGTCAATCAGGGACCTTTCACGGGTCTCCTCCTTCGTCAGAGAGGCTCTGAGGGCTATAGCCGGGGCCCCATGTGTCAACCTGCCGGGGTATTCCGAGCTGTTCAGGGCCTTTACGTTTGTCAAAGAGACAAACTTTACGTTTGTCTCGGCTAACCTACCGACACACTCGCAATATGCTCACACACCCTCCACATTGGTCGAGGGCGCTTTCAATTATCTGCGACTTGCTTAGGGTTCTATACTTTTGTCGCGGGCTCATCTGTTAACATCCTTGGGTGCACTTGGTCATCGAGGCCGTTCAAAGTGGGTCTTGGGCACCATATATTTGAATGAAAGGCTTTACGCACATGCTGGGGCCCCATCTGTTAACCTGCTCGTGCAGACTGGCCCTCCACACCGGGTCTTGGGTACTTCTTATTTGAATGGGGGGGGGGGGGCTAGCCTCTTGTCGGGGGCCCTATCTGTTAACCCGCTCTGGCACACTTGACCTTTCGGGGCCCTCTACATTGGGTCTTGGGTGCTTCCCATTTGAATGGAGGGCCCACGCTCTTGATGGGGGCCCTATATGCTAACTTGCTCAGGCACACTGAATCATTTGGAGCCCCCCAGACTGTTTCGTGAGTATTTCGTGAGTATTTATTTGAATGGAGGGTCCTGCGCTCTTGCCTAGAGTACCTATCTGTTAAACTGTTCGGGTACATTCGATCATTCCGGAGCCCTCCGTACTGTGCCTTGGGTGCTTCTCATTTGAATGGATGTCCCTCTATGTTCTTGGCGGGGCAATCTCTAAAGACGCTCGGGCCGGTGACGGATACGGGGGGGGGGGGGAGGAAAGTACGGGACCCTGCCACATGGACTATGCCGATGGGACCTATAGGTTTCAAAGAGGCCATAACCGGCCGAACGAACACAGTTTTCTAACAAAACAAAAACACAACGAAATTGGACATCCTTGGAACGACAGGCGACCAGGAACGGTTGTTAGCAAAAGTAAAAACCTTATAAGCAGGGAAAGCTGCTTCTTCGCTGATTGAGAAGGTGTCGTTTGGGGGAATTTTGGGGCTCATCACGGTGCATAGTGGCATTACACTGCCACCCGGGCCTTTTGTGTCCATTTGCCGGGTCAATCTGATCGCTAAGGAGCTTTCCACGTTGCTCTTGCTCCCTTTGTATTTTCTCGTAGGGGCCAACGCTGCTGTTGGGACACTATCTGCTTTCATGCCCGGGCACTCTTGATCGATTAGGCTTTCCTCTATAGATTCTTTCCATCCGTCCGAAAAGTTCTGTACGCTTTTTCCAGGGCTCTATATGCCAGGGTACACTCAGTTGCTCAGGGGCCATTCATAAAAGTCTCGGTTTTGCTTCTTGCCCGGATGACCCTGCGCTGCTGCTGGGGCCCGTAGAGAGTAAGGCACCGAGACACTCGATGCTCAGGAGCCCTCCACTTTGATCGAGGGCTCTCTTCCTTTTATATCATTTGCAGAAAACTCTTCACTCCTATTGGGTTTTTTTCTGTTAACCTCCCCGGGCACTCTTGATCGCACAGGGGTATCAATTCATGGTCTTGAGTAGCCCCCGCTTGCTCAGAGGTTCCTCTGCTCTGGCCACGGCCTTACACGTCAGCCTGCCGGGGCACTATCGATCGTTTAGGGACCCACCACGTTGATGTCAATCTCTTTTCGCTTGCTCTGCGGTCTTTGTACTTTTTGACGAAAGCCTTTTTGTTGGCCTCCTGTGGCACTGATGATCGCTCAGGCTCCACCGTCGTCGTATGTGTCATTTCTCTTGGTTGTGGACTGTGTGACACTTATTACACTTGTGGATCCCGTTCTTAGCATATTTTGAAATTTTGGATATTTTTTACTCCTTTATATCAAAGGAAAAATGCTGCATTAGTCGTCAGCCATCGACTGATAACGTCGCCCAGCCGGCTAGCGGTGAATAAACTAGGAATCAAGTCCGTGGTTGGTTTTGATGGCATTTAGTAGCCAACTTGAAGTCACTTTGCCTGTTTTCCCGAAGCAATTAACCTCAAATCACAGAATTTGACACGATCTGTGGAAAATGAATGAGCTCCATGTATGTGCATACCTAGCACGACTAGCTTTATAGGGCTGCGCACCGATGGGCTCTCGTATTATATATATATATATATATATATATATATATATATATATATATATATATATATGTATCTCTCTCTCTCTCTCTCTCTCTCTCTCTCTCTCTCTCTCTCTCTCTCTCTCTCTCTCTCTCTCTCTCTCTCTCTCTCTCTCTCTCTCTCTCTCTCTCTCTCTCTCTCTCTCTCTGTTGTACACTATTCGTCTTAAAATGTAATGGACGGAATGCAAGAATGTTTTTATTTGGAGGGGGGGCCAACTCGAGGGGGACCCGCAATGTTTTGTGCCCCCCTTGACGAAATCCTGGATCCGCCCTTGGCTATGGCTGTGACTGCACCTTGCCTTTTCAGTGTCATCGAAGCAGATCGGACACAAATAAAAACGCGCTCGTGTTTGTGCTCCTGGTCGCACGGGTTTGGAGTTTGGAATCCGGTAGCCCTCTATCAGACTGGAGCATTGCTTTTTTCGTCATACAAAATGGAATGAAAGGACATTTAATTCTAGCACCATTATATATGTTGTCTCGCCACTTTTTACTTTTTTGGTTATCTGGGCTCCCTGAAAGCCTTCAGACTTCTTAACACCAGTACATGCACGCCAAACGCGGAGATATCCCTATAAATCTCATGAACTGCGTAATATATTAGCACATCACGAGCAAGGCGTATCAACTCACATTTTATGTCATTGTCATACCTGATATCCACCGCCAGTTAGCCTTCATGCAGAGCAGCCCGCTGACAGCCAGCACCCCCACCAGCACCACGGGCTCTTCAGTCCGCACCCCTCCGTTTCGAGCTGCCGCCAGCCGCTCCACCGCCGCCGTTGTTGTATAGCGCGTGGGCCGCACGCCTTCACGCGCCGCCCGTACTCATGCCTTAATTGTGCGCGCTCATATGTTCGTCAGTCACGCATACTGATGTGCATTGTACAGTGCAGTCACATATCGCCATTATGCTGTTTGTACCCGAAGCCATCTCTCTTGGCTAAAGCAGTACGCTACTCGCAAATGCGGCGATGGCCAGCGACTGGTGAATGGAAAGTTGGTGAACCCCTCATACTGCATGCCTTCGGCGTATGTTTTCCGTCCTACAACTGCGCACCGTAGCATCTGTTAATGAGCAACGGAGCTGTAATTTGCTCCGCCTTCTATGGTCATTCTTGTCACCGCTTTCTGCTTGAATTCAACAGTGAAAAATGAAAAGTTTCGATCCTGCCAGGATTCGAACCTGGAATCTTCTGATCCGTAGTCAGACGCGTTATCCATTGCGCCACAGGACCCACGGGCATCTCAGCTCTAAAAGTTTGAATGTTGAAAAATAGTATGGTTGGGCTGATAATGGGCGGTTTCAGTAGGCTATATTGGAGTTTATCAAATTAAATATGTTCTGTGAATCATCAAAAGAATATCAACACATTATATTTCCTTCTATCAACCATACTCAGACTTTGCATAATATAGGACCTGAAACTATAATTATTCGTTGGTATTTTGTCCATGACCACAAAGAGATCACCCCAAAATCATTTGTCTGAGCTCGCCTGTATTTAACCGCCGTGTTGGACCATATTTACTGAAGTCTCCGCTAAGGCCGTGAGATGTCGCTGTTGGACCGAGATGGGCGAGTGGATGCGTTGCATCAGCGGCGAAGAACGCGCCAGGCCTTGGTCTGCTACCGGGGTTAGTGCAAGGTCATGAGTAGACCGTTAACACAGTTCATAGGGCTTATGTTTGATTATACGTTTACGCATAAGAGCTTAAATGATCTAGGGATATTCTTTATGGACTTCGAGGACGGTCGGATGCAAGGATAGACAAAAAAGGTGTTACAAGCATAGCATAAGGAACACAGCGAACGGACAGGTCAGGAATAGAAATGCGTTCATTGGCTTTGGCAAAGTTACTTAAGGCTTTATTAATTAAGGCTTAGCCTTACGAATGGTCGGAAGGCAGCGTATGGATGCGCAAGCTCTTCCGGTAGCGGCCAATTTCTTTCTAAGTTGCCATTTTTCCTTTGAAGGTGCCACCCCAGCGCATGTGGCGGTACTAGGGATGTCTTCCTTTCGAAAGTCTGATAGATGCCCTTGTGTTCCAGGTACGCTGCCGTCCACCGATGTCCTCGCTGCCAGTGAAAAGGTCAGTGTCCGACGTCTATCATGCCAGAATCCAGCTGCGCTTGTGGGCGCTTGAAGGTGGTTTGGGATTCGGGAAAAGTTCGCCTGTCCACATCGGCGCTCCCTGAAGCTAAACGTCTGTTAAGAAAACAAGCTGCGAGTGCGCTGCTCGTAGTGCTCTGCCCGAAAAGCACCGTGAGCAGCTCGAGACGGATTCCTGGTTCCGTCTGCCGCTTCCAGAAATGAGTATTTGTATGCACTCGACACTTACAATATGAATAGCGAGGGCAAAACATTACTGGCCGCAGGCATCTCAAGTCCGTGCAGAACTACCTTCAACATACATGTTGCCCTTAGGGCTATGCACGAACAACTTACATGTTGCCAGCACCTGCTTCTCTTGAAGCACTTGTGTGCTACCGGCACTCCTTAATTCTTATGGTAAGCTAAAAAAAGATATAGCAAGGGCTAACCTCGCGACACAAATACGGAGCCTTGGTTCCTTTTTCACTGAGTTGTTCCTTCATTCTGGTGACCAACATTTGATCACTGCGCCCGGTCTGCAAGAAAGCTCACGTCACTTCCATTTACAGTCTTGCATCATGCTATTGTATTGCAGCACAGCCTTGTCAAGCATGATGCCTGTTTTCAGGACCGTGCATTTTAGGGTACCTAACTGGTGTCGCTGGCCCTTTTACATCCTGGCGCCACGACTGCTAACATTGACTACTACAGCTATGATTTGTTTCAAACGCGGTCATTTTCAGCCCGCAAGTTACCTTGCGTCGTTTAGTTGTACGCTACACAGTAACACGGGTGCTGCAAACCAACCAAAAACCTCCCAAACACCAAAGGCTATCAGACACGTGTGACTACGAGACGATTGTGGCTGCTCTGCGGGCAAAAATGTGAAACAGATTCCACGAATAGTCTTGCCATCTGGATTTAGGGCTATGCATGGCGCCCACTGCAACTCAGTGACTTATCGTGAACCTAGATGTGCTTTGACAACACAGAGGTGTTCGTGCAAACACTGCGAGTGGCTGGTATTCGTGCCGTGTCTGATTTAACGCGGCAGTAAGCCTTCCGGGATTATGTGTTAAGCCCGTTATAGCCGACATGGTGTGGCCCGTTGCTCGGAACCAACGAACATTAGCGCACGGCGCCTCGTGCTTTCTCTTGAACCTGAACTACTTCCACGAGCCAGGCGCTCCTCTGAAAGTGCATGTTATATAAACGATGCTCACTCAGCGGCCGGGCTGGCCTGGATTCTGCCCCCCATGGCCTGATCAGTCTCGTAGATCTACGAGCCGCCCAGTCGCATCTGACTTTCACCAGAAAGCTCCTGAGTGAAGAACCAGACGCAGCCTCCCAGGCCAAGAATCGCTCCTTGTGGCATGTCAAGAAGCCTCCGAGATTCCGACGTCCGCGCCCGGGGGGGTCGCCATCCGCCGGATCCCGTCCACCCGCCGGATCTCGTCCACCCGCCGCGGTGGCGATCGAAGACCCCGCCAGACTTGCCGCCCTCCGCGGCCACCGGGTCCCGTCGCGCCAGCCAGACTGCGCGAGTTCCCACAGCCATTCATCAGCCAGCGTCCCCGGCGAAACCGGACTCGGAGTCAACCAGGGTCAAAGGCCGAGCGAGTCAAAGCTCCGCGGTTCGTGCCGCTCGCCGCGCCCGGCACGCCGCGGTTTCGTTGGTCACCTTTCGCCTACGTTTTCTTCAGTGCCTCGAACAACTGTTGCTGTAGGAGGCGGTACATTAGGTTAACTGCAATATAATGTTGTAATATTTCAGATCGTATATATATATATATATATATATATATGTATATGTATATATATATATATACATATATATAAATATATATATATATATATATATATATATATATATATATATATATATATATATATATATATATATATATATATATATATATGTATATATATATATACATATATCACGTTTCGTGACAAAACAAAATACAAAAAGATAGTATAAGGATATAGCTTCGGCGAGGTCCCAAAACATTTGCAGAAGCGTACAACGCATCCACGTGTCTTCCAACTCAGTTTGGTGAGTAGAACCGCAAGGTGCTTTGACATTTCGGTTAACCTTTGAGGACGACATTGGCCGTCATATAGTGGCAGTTCATTGCCTGGCACGCTTTCCGAGTTCTAGCAGTGCAACATACGGAAACACAGACACAACGACACAACACACGCCTGACATGTCGAAGTAACATTGCAATCTTTGCCTATGGCACTGACATCATTATGCGAGTGACACCGTAAAGAGACATCACGCGTTCGGATACACCATTGTCCCAATAACGGCTGGACATGAGTGTGTCGCCTTGATTTCAAAAATTTTTCTTAGGCTTCAAACAGCTTGAACTTTTTTATGTTTTCATCCAGGCATTTTGATGGGACGGGTTGCTGGGATTAGCGCCCACGCTAAGCAGGGCTTGTTGCATGAACCCTGACCCCGCCACATGATCGCGGCAGGGTTAGGGCGAAGGCTTAGGGCGTGCCGCAATGCTCGGCACGGCCTGTCCTGCTCCCTGACGTCACCTGACCTTTAGCGCGACCGCTGCCATCGGCCGCAGGCCATCCCATTCACGAGCATACCACGAGCGCCTAGAGTGACTCGAACCCACTCCGCCACGAGGGATGGTCGAATGGGCACGCGGGAGTTCTACCCAACTGAGCTATCAGAACGGACAATTCTTCAGAGCTTGTAAACTAATCCGCTAGTTTACAGACCCATAGTTAGCACGCTCCCTGTAACGTAAAGCTGCTCCAATTGTGGGCGCCGCTGGCAGCCTCTCGTGCTGGCTCGCGTCATACAAAGCGCTGCAGACCAGATTAGTCCGTGCTCTGAAGTGGTGGCATATAGCTCAGCTGGAGGTCACGACTGTATCACTTAGCGCCCAATCGGTCGGAGTCTGATGAATTCTGGACCTCTGGCTGCAGCGAAAGCAGAAAGATATGTCCGTAGCGGTAGCGAATAACCAGACATATCAACTGCATAATGATCAGATAGCCGAACCAAACCAGCACTTACATGCTGAACACAATGTTCGGCTAACTTTTCGGGGGGGGGGGGGGGAGCAAATGTTGAACGTGGCCTTGCTCGCGTAGCTTTAATGTCAAGCAACTGAACATTTGCGCGTAGATACTGGAGAGCTAGTCCACTACCCACAGAACAACCCTGTCAGGTGGCTACATCGGGAACTACCGATACATTTCCGTCTACTACGCCTGCACCTGATGTTCCATATGCTCTCACATGCTTCGGCAGCCAACACCGAGTATGATGTAATGCACTTTATGACACCTGGCTCATCCTGGACCGACTGTTACCTGGCCTCTCTGCTAGCGTAGCCTGCATGCTACAGCGGGCTGATTGCGGGTTGTCGGCATAGGCTGCTTCCTAAACTTCAACAGCGTCTGACACGTCTGGGCAGCGCGTCTGGGAAGGCGGTCCGTCTGACGGACCTACGCCTGTAGCGAAGCCTGAAGTCTGAAGCCCTCCATCCTGCCTCATGCGTCTGAGACGGCGGCCGTCTGACTGACTGACAGTCTAGTGTGACAGCTGACGTCAGTCAGCTGTCACACCAGACTGTCATTCAGTCAGACTGTCAGACTGTCAGTCAGTCAGTCAGTCACACCAGACACGTTAGTCAGCTGTCACACCTCTGAGACGGCGGCCGTCTGCCGGCCTCACGCCTCTGAGACGGCGGCCGTCTGCCGGCCTCACGCCTCTGAGACGGCGGCCGTCTGCCGACCTCACGCCTCTGAGACGGCGGCCGTCTGCCGGCCTCACGCGTCGGCAGCTGGGGGCCGCATGACGCGGCGCGTAACGGCCCGCTCTACAGATTAACCTTGGCTGTTATGGGCACCGGTATGCCCTGGCGTTGAGTAATGCCTTGACCCAGCGCCGGGTGGCAGCGGCGGCCGGGACACAATAACAGCGCGCCGCCGCCGGCCGCGCGCCGCGCGCTGTCGGGATGGTCGGGCGCCCATTCACGCCGAGACCGTTTCACGCCGACACCGCTTCACGCCGACACTGCTCGCAGTCGTAAATCGGCGGCTTAACGAGCACGGACGCGCCTTGTGTCGCCGCCGCGAGGGCAGCTATTGGATCATAGCTGCCGGAGGTGTTGTATTAATCTCGGTCTTATATGGAGCTCAGGACTGCTGTAATTATGGGTGCTGTAGACGTGCTAGACGGGCTGATATGCTTTACCCTCCTCCACTCGCTCCTTGCAGCTCCAGATTCCCAGATGTTATCTGAGGTATTTTTGAGAAAGCTGCGTGCCTTTGTGCATTCCGAGCCATCAGCGACGTCAGATGCTCAGCAGAACATCGGTATGTTTCGTGTCGGTATTCGTATGATCCAAGCTCAATGTGATGCGAGTGTTCAGTGCATGACCCCCTCCCCTCTGTTGTAGACGAGCACGGCACGCAGCAACGACTCCAAGGCGGCCAGGAAGACTCCGTGGTCGCCGTTTGCCGTCTTCTCCACCAACCCCAAGATAGAGCGTCGGCGCGCCTTCGACGACTCTTTCCTGGCGGTGAGTCAGGCTGGGCAGTCATGTCTGTAACCACTACCGGGGCCGGTGGGGTTCGGATCCCAGTTACGCTCGGGCAGATGAAACTGTTTTGTGTTTTGACCAGGTCAAATGGCACCAAAACAAAAATGGAGCCTAGTAGCATTCAAGGTGCACATGGGCGCAGGAATAGGGGGGCCATGTGGGTCATGGCCCCCACTTTTCAAGGTGTGTGCGTGTGTGGGGGGGGGGGGGTAGCAGTGTTAACCGCCCCCCCCCCCCCACTATTCAGATTAACGTTTTTAGCTTACTTTTGCACCACATTTAAATATACATGCTGATCTAACTACTTCACCAGCCATCTTCCCCAAGATGAGCCATCGTTTTCGTTTGTTTCTTGGCCATCACGTTGTGTCACAGCAGGCCGACGCCACGTGGCCTATGGAAACTGCAACGCCGAGTGTTCGGGCTGTTGTTGCTATGATCTGCGAGCGCGTATGTTCAAAACCATATTGCAAGCTTACTTTAATATTATAAAGGTTTTTGCGTCAATAAGGGTTCCTGTGCTGATCCGGGGCCAACTGCGCGGGTCAGAAGGCCTCCCGTGTCAGGGAGGGGAACGATGTGACATGATATATCCCTCCAAAGGCTTCCGGATCGACCAGGAGATCCCGCCCCATGTCGCCAGAATGACAGCCAGAAGACGCCTTGCGATGGGACAGAGTGGCCCTTCAGCTCTTGACCGGAGCCGGTAATGTGCCCTCGGTATTCTACTCAAGGGACCTCTTGCCCGGAAGGAAATAAGGGACCTCATTGTTGTTGAGTAGAGTGGAGGTCTCATTATTGCTGATTAGAGTAGGTCGAAATAAATTTTAAAAACGAGCAAAGCCATCCCATGTTTGCCTGAGAGCGTTCATTTTTCGGAATGGATTAGTAAAAAGTGCGTCAAAAGGTTTGAACATGCCCGCCCGCAACCTCGAGAGCAAGGACAGAGATGGTCTGGGTTGCAGATTCCGTAAAACCGAACGGCGTCGGCCACTGCAAGCGCCACCAGACGGCAGGCGCCGTGTTAATCTGTCTTCTGTACGGGTTTATAGCTACAGAAACACGAAACAAGTAAATCTTCTAGTTCCAGCACCAGATTCCAGCACCACTTCGCGGTGCTTTAAGGGTAAATCTGTTCTTATCATCAGTCTAAAAGTCGTACGCGTAAAATATGCGCCCAGACTGCCTTGTAGATGTAAGATTTGATGTCCTGAAGCATTCAAAAATACTTCTTTCAGAAACGTCATCATTTTCTTCCACCCGTTGGCCACGACTATGTTAGCCGTTGAACCGACGCTGCGCGGCATACGGAGATTACAACGCCTGGCGTCGGGTTTTTAAATTAAGATTTGCGAGTATACATGCTCAAAATTATGCCACAAAACTTTTATTGCTAACCGATTCGAGTGTTTAAGGGTAATTATTTCAGAACCGTTGCCATTTTCGTCCACCGGTGGCCCATGACGAAAAGTTAACCACTAAGCCAGCGCTCCGAGGACTATGGAGACTGCAGCGTCTAATGTCGATGTTTTTTTGCTAAGATTTGCGAGCGCGCATGTTAAAAACCACGTTATATAAATTGCATCACTAATCGATCCGGACTGAATGTTAAACGTTTCCAGACAAACATGGCTTGGCGATGTTAATATACATTGTTGACCACTCGATTTACAATCAAAATTTTCACCCTCAAACTTTGATCAAGCATATCGATCTACAATCTACCTTCGCCATGTCCTTAATGTTTATAGGACGTAGAAAAAACATTATGAAAAGATTCTTAGTTCTGTCAGTTTAGAAAGAGTCCACTAAGCCATGGTAAATTAAGGACACTGGTGATTTATTCCATGCGGTCGTTAAACGCCTGCTTTCTGGTGTTTAACGCGAATGCGCCTGGCGCGGCGCATTCGCGCCATGTTTTACACAGCTGTAGAAAATTGAATCGTTTAGCATAACACAATTTAGATATACTTTGTAAGATCGCTGCCCAATGGCAGGTCAAAGTCAGGCCATGGTTTCAGCGAAGTCAACTTCCAGGGAATCGTTCAGTCTGATGCAACAATGGAGTGTTAGACGAAGCCATACATTTCTGAAATGCTTTCTTAGAAAACACAAATATTGCATGAGCAAATTACGTTGACCTAAGGTCAGGTATAGAGGTCATACCAAGGTCAAAACCAGCCTGTTTTTATTACTCCAGGGCTTACTGTATGAGGTAGTTTCTGGTGCTCATTTCGAATTTATTGATAGCAGAAACCGCATTATGCATCCTCCATGGACTTCTTAGAGGTCAAAATAGGTCATTGTCCTAAAATGACCTAGGTCATCATTTTGTTTTTGGAAACATACTGACTAGCGTAATCTTTGTCGCTTATTCAAATACAAAACTCAGAGCAGTTTTGTATGACTTTGGTCAACATGACCTTGAAAAGCTCGAACAAGGTCACTGACCTTAAATAATCATGTGACCTTTTGCTTGCAAACAGTTTTCTAGGTTCTGGGTACACTTTAGAGACCAACCTGGAATTTGACCTTGTTTGACTTTATTTGACCCGAAGATCATGACTTAGGAACCTCAAACTTTGACCTAAGTGAGTTCGCGTACAGATCAACACACCCTGTGCATTTTGTGTCTCTAGCTCTCTTAGATTCCGAGATCTCAGCGGGGTCAAACTGATCCCCACACGAGCGAAAGGCATCTAGCCGGCCACCCGGGCGCGTGTTAAAAATGTGAACGAAATTGATTTCACGGTAGCTGCTGGTTTCTGTTTTGGTTACAACGTAAAAATAACAATAAAACGAAGAAAACCGTATCCCTTGTAAACAAGCAAACTATATCCGGAGATATCTTGTTGTGGGGGGATCATCACAAAAGGGGCTTTTGTCAACCCTATGTTCCTCTTAGCAAGGCTCTGGCTACCCCCTGCCTACACACAGCAACAGATCACGTCATCTACGTTGAATGATGGGCAATTAAATGTCCGCTGGGCCAATTCATACCTAAAGTAGGCAGCTTACCGTTGGCATTTTTCTAGGGTGGTGTGGTGTTAGGGAAGACAATTCGGAAAAAGGTACTGTCGCAGGTGTCCAACACATGTTTTACATCCCAGTTAGTAGCAATGCTGAACAAGAAATGTGCAACAAAGCAGCCATGCCATCAGTTCGCGGTCAGTCATTCGGGGACAGCCGGGCCAGGACAGTGGCCACCGACGGCGGACGGAAAGAACTCAGACAAGGAATATATGACAGAATGGTCTATATTCTGTGGCTTAGTTTTCAAAGAAGAATCTCCAGTTCTATGACTTTTGTCACATGGTGCTCGGCAGTTTCAAGCTTCCGAATTTGTTTCCGCCTAAAATACCGCGACAAGTCTTATCTCTTGAAAAACGGCCAGTGAAATGAAGGCGCATGCAAGCCTGTTGTACTGTAAGCTATCAATTCACTTTCAAAATTCTCACCAGCCTATGTTCCGGCCATATTTTGGCATCTACCCTGTGGAGACAGACGCCTCTTCAATGACCCAAAGTGCCTACCCGCTCGTGAAATTTCGGCTCCTCGGGACAGACAACGTTGAAATGGACGAATTACCTTGGGAAGCTGGAAAGCCTTATTTATCGAATGACATAAATGAGTCGGATAGGCAAGAGTGTGCACCAGTGAGAAACAGCTCTTGATGCATATCTAAAATAGCAGTCATTACAATAAAGAGCGATAACCTCCATCCCTACCTCCCCTTTCCCCCCGCCCCCCTGCCCCCGTCATCGGGCTTTTTTTCCAGAAAAAGCCCTTGGGTACGCTCTGAGCCTGGCCCCCTCACTTTTTGAAACGTTCCTACGCATATGAAGGTGCATGTTGGCGGCACCAACCATCGACAAGCACCTGACGCGTGTGTACTGAGGAGAAATTTAGAATCGCTAAAACAAGCGGCCTGCTAAGAAGTGGCGTATGTTCACCAGGCAAGTTTGTTGTCGGCGCGTACCTTTACCAACTACGCACAGCGCATATCGCATAAATGGTGATGGGTATACTATATTCACACCCCATACGCTGGGTTAATCAACATTTCAGTTAGATTCCCTCAAACGAGTTAAGCATGCTGGCTAAAGCAAAATTAAAGGATGCGAAGTACTCACGATAAACACTCGGGCGAGATGACACAGGCAAATAATGAGATATGGAGCACTGAATGGGTCGATGAGTGCCATTTTCGACACGGCAGCCGGACAGTGAGCCAGCCTCTGTCGTCACACGCCCTCATCTTTCACTGGCGTGGGAGCGATGGCCTACCACCAGCCTCTCTGCGACATCAGTGCCCGCTCGGCCAATGCCGACGCCTCCCCGTGTCGGACCGAGCCGGTGCTGACGTCACCTGGCGCCCGCTCCATCCCCGCATGGTCCGGCCGCGGCCGGTCGACTGCCCGCCAGCGGAGGACGGACAGGGCGGGCGGGCGGCCCACCTCGCAGAACGGAGAGGGCGGGGCGGGCGGCCCACCTCGCAGGACGGAGAGGGCGGGGCGGGCGGCTCACCTCGCAGGACGTAGAGGGCGGGAGGGTGGCCCACCTCGCAGGACGGAGAGGGCGGGGGGGCGGCCCACCTCGCAGGACGGAGAGGGCGGGGCGGGCGGCCCACCTCGCAGGACGGAGAGGGCGGGAGGGTGGCCCACCTCGCAGGACGGAGAGTGCGGGAGGGTGCCCACCTCGCAGGACGGAGAGGGCGGGAGGGTGGCCACCTCGCAGGACGCAGAGGGCGGGACGGGCAGCCGACCTCGCGGCTGACCGGCGCTCCCCAGGCGGTCGTGTTGGCACGCGGCGATGGATGGCGGCTGCCGGCGGACGTCGGCCGCTGCTCGCGCCGCGCCGCGCAGGGAGGAGCGAATCGCCATCGCCTCTGGATAGAGGGCGAAGTCGCCTCTGGACGGAGATCGGGCGAGTCGACGCCTCTGGACGGAGATCGGGCGAGTCGACGCCTCTGGACAGAGATCGTGCGAGCTGACGCCCCTGGACAAAGATTGAGCAAGCCGACGCCTCTGGACAGAGATCGAGCGAGCAGGCGCCTCTGGAAAGTGATCGAGCAAGCCGTCGCCCCTGGACGGAGATCGAGCAAGCTGACGCCCCCGGACAGAGATCACAGCGGAGCGCACGCCGCCTCTGGAGGGAGATCGAGCGAGCCGCCGCGCCGCCGCCGGCTGACTGCCATTATCCGGCGATAATTAGGCCTGGGTCTGAATGAGGTCGGCCGGCGTCCGCAGGCTGCGTATCTGGACGCCAGCGAGCCGCGCTAATTAATACGTTGTTCCGCAGTGTGGTCGGAGCGGCGGCCAACCGCCCCGGCCGGCTTCGAGCGCACGCGATCCATCGCGGACGAGCTCGTCCTCTGTAACCGGCCAGGGGCGGAGCGGCGTAAAAACGGCGCAGATGTTTTTATTGTCCGTCAAACACTTGATGGGTCAGTTAAAGTAAGCTTTGGAATGCGCGTATGCTCGTGGTGAGTGCCACAAAATCACATCCGTGTCTCCCGCGTACCGAAATATTTCACTTGCACGAACACACTAAAGCATATGTACTGTTGGTAAGCCTATTTGTATGGGACCTTCAAGATGGTGGACTTTTTCGCCAGTGTTGATATGGCCTGTAGGCATTTTCAAAACGACTTCATTGATTACGGGTCAACATCGACACCAGTCACAACTCTGTTTCTCAGCCATAAACGTGTCTTTTCAGCTGTATTTGCAAGAGACAAGACCCACCGATGTCGTCTCCCACGTCCCTCCCGTGGGCTCACCTCCGACAAGGGGCCAGATGCCTGACACGGCCGTCACCGGCCGAGTCCTCCTGGCGGCATGGCTCCCCCATCTCGCTCCGTGCAGCGCCTCTCGCCAGTCCATCAGTGCCTCTCGTCAGCGCCACTCAGCGCCTCGCATTACTTCTCGCCAGCCCGTCAGCGCCTCGCAGCGCCTCTCGCCAGCCCGTCAGCGCCTCTCGCCAGCGTCCCCGCTCAGACCGCTCAGCGCTGAATCCGGCCCCAGCTCCGGCCAGCTGGCCGCGCAGCGGCGTCGGCCGGCGGGCCGCTGGAAAGTCGTGTGTCGGCCCTGTCCGGCCGCGCCTCCCCGGCGTCCGCCACATCGACCACGGGCCAACGAGTGCAGACAATGCGATTGTTCAGTCCGGTCGGCGGCGTCCCTCCACCTGCAGACCGGCGCGCCGGCGAGCTTGGGATGAACCGCGCAGGTCCGCCATCTGTTGACCGCTCCGTATCCTCTGGAGGCGCAATGCTCTGGCTCCACGCCGCCAGCAGTCGGTGCTGGGAGTTGCATGTTCTGACGTCACCGATACAGAGCCTGTATCAGGAAATGTTGTCCCGCATCTACTGTACAAAGTACTCAGGACATTAAAATTTGCTTCCAGCTGGGGCTACCTGCGCCGATTTTAAGGCAAACTCAATACGTCTGGTAAGGCGCCGGGGGGGGGGGGGGGAGTCCGTATTGCTTTTTGTATAACTGTATCTCTGGTTCGCTTCCAGCTACATGCCCGTTTGACCCTAGTCGCGTCCGACCTCGTCTCGCACGTCAGAGCAGCCCGGGTCTGTGTCGGCGTCCGACAGTGTCCGGCGGCGTCCGGCGGTGCCCGGCGGCGTTTGGCGGCGTCAGCGGTGTCCGGCGGCGTGCGGTGGTGTCCGGCAGCGTGCGGCGGTGTCCGGCGGTGCCCGGCGGCGTTTAGCGGCGTCAGGCGGTGTCCGACGGCGTGCGGTGGTGTCCGGCGGCGTGCGGCGGTGTCCGGCGGTGTCCGGCGACGTGCGGTGGTGTTCGGCAGCATGCGGCGGTAGTCCGGCGGTGCGCTGGCCGGAACAGCCCGGAGCACTGAGCCACCGTCTCTGCAGGAGTCGGCCCGGGTCGTCTGAGCCCGTCTGGGGGCACTGATGCGTGACAGCGCGTTCCACGTCAGCGGGCGACAGCCGTGCCCGCTGGACGCCGCGTCCAGCCGAGAACCACCGACGATGGTCGTCTCCAAACCAGTAGAGGTAGTCGGCTTTACGTGTTAAGCTTGGTGACAGCTGGACAGCGGGTGAAGGGCTCATGATTTGCCTCATGTCTGTGCATCAGTTCAGGGCATCGGGGCGAGACCAAAGGGGGGTGGGAGGCAGGGAGCCATGCCTCCCAGTTTTCGCGAATGCTGTCATTAACCTTGGGGTGTAGTTTCATATTCAGTTCTTCTGTTTCCCAGCGTGGAGAAAAAATGGGCCAAATGTGGGGAAAAATATGCTTGCTGGCGTGTTTTGGGGAAGCTATCGTCATTTTTCACAGTGTAGTCCCTACTCACCTCCCCCAACTCATTTTGCGAAATTACGTATGTGTCCCGTGGCGATGCAAAGAAAGAATCGACTTCAAAAGTGCCATTGGATCCTTTTGGCCCACATTCTAAAGTGTGCCTTCGCCTGCAGTCCAGGGAAACAGACACGTTACAACATGCGGTTGTCCGCCGTTAAATGGGGGGTGGACGTGCGTTGTGGCTGGGAGCCTTCTGACCGAAGTCGCCGGCTGATGACCTCAGAGGGCTTCTGCAGCCGGCTCCGCCCCCCGCCCCCCTCCCCCCAACACCTGGCAATGTGGCGCGCCGCTCAGCCCAGCTCACCGCGCCGGGAACGGCTAAATGACTCGGTTTCGCAATGTCGGCCGTGCCTAATTCGAGGCTCGGTCGGCGGATATTGTGGTGGCATGCTAATTGCCATCATAAAGTATCGACGCCTGAGCTAGTGCAAGGCTGCTGGGGGCGGGCTTCGGCTGGCTGTCCTGGCCTCTGAGTGACGAGGATCATTAGCGCTGCTGCCTTGCACCCGAGCGGCGCGTATGAGCAATAAGTTCGCATGTCTCGCATCCAGACGTTGACCGTGGCCATTGGCCTAAGCCGTGGAGCAGGAGTCGGTCAAAACGTGGAGTTTGTTTCGAATCCCATATGCAGAGCGTTGACAATTCCATCGACGTTGACGCAACGACGGATTTGCTGTGCTTTCTGAGAATGTTGTCTCCCACACTCGGCACCTCATCTCGCTATATTCTTGCGTGGCCTTTGTTTTATTCTTCATCTCACCTGTTCTCGTTTCTTGCTCTCTGTGTCTCTCTTCAATTCTCGTTTTCGTTTCATGCGTTATGAGGCTCGCGTTTCGTCCATTACCCTACACTCCTGTGACAGCTGTCCCTCCCACGGTTTGTCTCCCATGACAGCCGTCCCCCCCCCCCACGGTTTGTCTCCCATGACAGCTGTCCCCCCCCCCCACGGTTTGTCGCTTCTCGTGGAACTGCTGGCTGGGTTGACCAGGTTCAACAGAGTTAGCCAGCACCAGCTATGCTCTGCTCTCAAGTGATTTATCATTGGACATTAATATGCTGGATCAGGATCAAGCCACCGCAGCGTTTGCAGATTTATGGAGATGAATAGCACCATTAGTTGCATCGCAAGAATGCCTTAGCAAGTGCTTTCGACAGCGACATAAGGAAGGTAGCATACCAAAGGCTGGTAAATAAACAGCCATCGGGAGTGAAAAATGTCCCGTGATAATAGCAGAAGACTGCGTCCACCGTACCTTGTGTGTATGTTAATTATTTTTACGAGCTCATGAGTAGATTCCCTCTCGTTCAACCCGTGCTTCTTACCTTTCTGTAACCACCTCGCCGTCGCACATGTACAATTCTTCCTCATCGCGTGATTCGCTTGTGCTGCTGCCGCGCGCCGCCTCCGGTGGAGGAGAGCGTGCCTCCCCACCGTTCCCAGGTAGCCGGAGGGGGGCCTGGTAAAGGACCCGCCGGTGTGCGGTGCTCCGCCGCGTGACTGAACGTGGAGCAGCCACTGGCGACTGACACCGACACTGACACTGACACTGGCACTGACGCTGACACTGACACTGACACGGATGCTGACGACTAATGTCGCTGTCGGGGCAGAGCCAGCCGAGCTGATCCCATACCAGCACTGAGCCAGTTTGTTGTGTTGGCACAGGCTAGCGCTGAGCCAGACCATTCTTCGTCCGTACCAGATGTTACACTCGTAGTCCATAGCAGACCTTATCCAGACCACCTGCAACCCAGACGCGTCTTTCTCCCTATTCGGGTCATGCGTTACATACATTAACTTTCGATTAGAACTGCTGCTACTCGACGATTTGTTTCAGGTCACTCATGATCCAGACCAGGCAATGCCTTTTAGCCGATGCTTTAAGGCTGCCTTAGGTCTGAAAACACACCTGGCCCGGAGCAGCTATGATGGAGTGCAGCCAATACATGGTTAAAAACGAGACGCCCGTGGCCCCAACATGGTCGGGGAACGACCTCGCCGTTACCGACCAGAGCCAAACACACTTTGCGTCCCCGAATGTGCCCAGCCCTGTGGCGGCAGGTCGGTCAGCCGACTGACCCGTGCTGCTCTGCGGCGACAGGTCGGCCAGGCGACTGACCGTGCTGCCCTGCGGTGACAGGTTGGCCAGGCGACTGACCCCGTGCTGCCACCTCTCGGCAGGAGCCGGAGCGCGTCAGCGTGCCTCTGCGGGGTCACGACTTCACCGGCCTTGGCTTCAACATCTGCGGCAACATGCGCGAGGGCATCTTCGTCAAAGACGTGCTACACCGGGGCCCGGCCTCCGAGTCGGGTCAGGTCCGTGCCGGTGAGTGCTCCGCCCGCTCGGCGGCTGCCGGCTGACGGCTGCCCGTGGTCCGCAGCATGTGACGTCATCCGCCGGGAGACACGTGACCGGTTCAGAGGGGCGCTCGGCCGCTGGGAAATCGGTTGCGGTTTGAATTTTTGGTAAGGTTTGGCGTCAGCCTATGGCGACGACAGAATTATGAAATGTTTACCAATTTGAGACCAATGGTGGTACAAAAAGGAGCTTAAGCGCGATCCACTCACCCTTTCTGTCTAGATTCGTTCAGCTTCAGCTTGACTACTCCTATTCCAAACTCCTCCGTACTCTTATAGTGAACAAACGAGGCGCTTTCATGTGACCTCCGGCGCATGATCGCTTCAAAATGCGTTCTCTCCCACGGTAGTCCGCTCGGGAGGTTTCACTGCGCTATCAGCGCACCGCGCCGCGCCCCGCCAGCCCCGCCAGACACGGCCGAGCCCCGGCCGCGCGACGCGGGGTTTCACCGAAAGGCTGCCGCCGGCCCTCCGGTAAGACACGCCCGCCTGACCCAAATCGGCCGCCGCCGCCGTCGCCGCTGGCGCGTCACAAATCAATTACCGGCGGGTGGTAGGGACCGGGCGGCGTGCTCTGTCGGCGGCCGCAGCCTCCTCGCAGATGCGCTCAAATTGTCACGACCCCGCGCGACGATGGGGCCCGGCCGCCGGCGCCCTTGAGGTGGGCGGGCGAGGAGGCAAGATTGTTTTGTGCTGCGTGGGGTCCGCTGGAGACCAGAGGTATCTTCTCCATAATGAGATGATTCTGGGAAGGCATCCTAATGAATTTGCGGTGTCGGTAACGGCATAAGGATGACCTCGGGCAAGCTCGTTAGTGTCGGCTGTGGAATGGCCAGACCGTTGGTTTCATGAACGCCTTCATTTTAAGACTGCGCTTAGGCTGAGTTCAATTTTTCAAAATTGAAAAATAAATTGTTATAGTTTACAGCTCTGCTCTCCGATACTCAAATGCACATCTTATGCCTGGATGCGCACAAACTGTTTTTCACCTCTGAAGAATAACGTCTGCTGCCTACCCCACTAAAAGGTCTGTAACCGCGACGGCGACCGCGAAAAGAAGCACTTCGTCCATTCTTTCCCGTTCCCACTTAGAGCTCCGCAACTGCTGGCCACGCTGACCGCCAAGTACCTTTCACGACAAAACGCGTCCAGGCGAGGCGCGGAATATTTCCGGGGCGGGTCAGCTTTCTAGCCGGCCGGCCGTGAAGCTGTCGGCGCCGCTCGGCGGCGGTCGACGCCTCGGGCGCCGCGCGGTCCGGAGAGTGCTCCAGCCGGGGGCGGTCGGCGCGCGGCGGCGGCGGCGGCGCCGCTCGGCCGCCGCCGCGGCATTGGTATTCGGGCGGGGCCGCGGCGGCGTCCGGCGGCCACTGACCCCTGTCGGCCGGGGTGACGCGGCGCACAGATCAGGCGCCCGTCTCCGGCGCGTCTCCGGCCGCGTGACGCACGTCACGGGTTCCGAGACGTCACGGCATGGCGCGGCACGGCACGGCACCGGGTGCACTCACGGGAGGGGTTTGCTCTCACGGTAGGTGGGAGTGCGGATCGGTGCGGTTCCGCACGCAAACGTCCTCACGCCAACTGCAGGGACAGTCACCAGCAGCGTCCATTATCTCGGAGCGGCCTTAAAGCGTGAATAGCTAGCTCCGGCGGTAATTGTGCGACTCTGTGTGGTTTCGACACTGCACGGAGATGTTTCATCTGTGGCTCCGATGAGCCAACGGTGCCTCGAGCGGTCTGGACGTCACGGCGGCGGCTGTGCTGTTCCCACCTGTCGCCGCGCCGGCCGATTCAGACACAGCCGCCGCCGCTTCGGACGGCAATTATCGCAAACAGCCCGCACTCGCGGGATGGTTAGGCTTCAATGGTCCTGGCGCTGTTGTGCAAGCTCCGGCCTGACTGCCCGGCGCGGCTGTGCTGAGAACACCGCCATCACAGGGGCCGCCGCTCGCCGGAGAGCAAGGCCCGAGGGCACGACGGTCGCTCGGCGCTACCCCGCTCAACACACCCTCGCGCAGACGATATTGCGCATGTCAAGGACCTCGAGGTGCCAGGTGCACGCTATCGCAATAAGTGACGCGGTCCATTTATGACGACAGTCTCGGCCATGACAGAAATTAAAGCCCATTTTATGGACGATACAGTGCCTGATAGCCAGCGGTATGGGGTGCGCGATTCGTATCGTCCAAACCAGTGCGAGGCGGCGGGTGCCAATTGGTCACTGCAGCTGCGCCGGCATGTTCTAACGCCTCCTCTGCTTACAACTGATCGGACACGGCCGTCGGGACACTCCTATCCCCCAACTGATGCGTAGAGCGGCCGGCCGAGCGGCCGTCTCTGAGCGGCTGGCGCCGGCGGCCGCTCCGCCCCAGCTCCCAGCCGTCTCGTCGCCGCGCCCGGAGCCGCAACCGGCGAACGCGGTTGACGCGCCGTCTCGCCGATTCTGGGAAAACCGCATCCTGCAGCGGCTGAGAATGAGAAGCCGGTGGGCCGCTGCGGCTCCCCGCCGATGCGGAGCAGATGACCGCGGCCCGGCCCGCGGCGCGCCCGCTGGCCCACTTGCGGTCCCTCGCAGGCGGCCGCGCCACTAGATGTGCCGGATCGGCGGCGGCGACGGCTATGGCTTTGCGCCGTGGCCGACACGGTCCGGCCACGGCTTCAGCCCTCCGGCTGTCGGCGCACGCGGGACCGACATCGTCTGACTGTGGTAAACATGGGCATTTTCACGGATAGCGCGCGTGAACACTACGGCCCGAAAGTCGCTAAATAGTCGAGCAGCTTGGGCTGAGCGGCATATGGTTTTCGGACTACCGGCTCACACCGATCGCATGAGCTGTTCGTTGCAAGGAAGCGGCACCGACGAACTGCAACGAGCATGTGCTCTTGCCCTCAACAGCCTCGCATCAATCAGCCTTTTTAGCAGTGCGATATTTGGAACCGACAGCACCTGAAAAAATGAGATATCCTGCAACACTGAAAAACGGTGGACGAGTGTGACGGAACAGAACGCTGGAAGGAATCAAGGTGCCCGGCGGCAGGCGGCGGCAGGCCACGTTAAATAGCGCCGTTTGTAGCGCACTGCAGGCTGAAATTCGCAGAAGGTCTCGGACAAAGTGCGGTCTCAAATGTACGTCACAGCCTGTTATAAACTGCAATACGAGATGCAGGTAAGATAACACGAGATATTTGTGGTCTTTTGTGCCGGGTAAACGCAGCATGTTGTTTGCTAGCCGTCAGACAGATCGCCTGCCGTTGTGAGGTCGAGCGGAGGCAGCAGAGGCGACGGCAGGTGCGATCAGTCCCGCACGGCTGCAGCGCGCTGCCGTCGGCCGCAGGGCTGACAGACGCGAAGCTATGTAAATACAGCCAGAGAAACTGCGCCGGGAGTGGATCGGCGCCGAATTGCCGGCAATTTCGGACGTTGTAGCGTGAGAATGCTTCACCGGCGAAACCTGGTGTTTAATGATCGACCCATGCCAGTGTCCGTTCACCCGCATTCGCACGGAACAGAGTCTTACTATTCTGTCGTGAAAGGCGGTTGGCGTTTTGTGAGAGCTGCATATGGAGCCTACAGCGGCAGTCGACTGTTCGGAGGTATTTCTCGGTATGATACCTTTCGAAAGTTCTCTCAGAGCGACAATATTGATCTCGATGCTAGAGATTAGAGTTTCGAAAGAACACGCGTCCATAAATCAATACAAGGCACATTACGACTAAATGTTCCAATTAATTTGACGTCCGCTCTTCTCTCTTAGCGTAGGAGGGATGGTAGCCGTTAGATCGCTTACGAACGCGCTTAACTACTGGGCTTTTATCGTCAGAGCCTTTCCGGCTAGTTTCCACGGTTAAAGCGCTGTGTTTCCCAGTGCCGGCCGATGGCTGGTCCGTGATCTCCGCGGCGAAACCGTGCACGGTCACCGACGCTGACTTGTACTCCTCCCCCTCCCCAGGCGACCGCATCACCGGCATCACCGTGTCGTTCGCGCACGTGGTGTTTGAAGACGCGCTGACCATCCTCAGCTACGCCTCGCCTTACGACGTGCAGTTGCACCTGGAGAAGGACGTGATACAGAACCCGAAGAAGGCGGTGACGTCTCAACCTAGCTCGGCCAGCGAGCGGCTGTGCCACCCGTTCTACCGCAGCCAGAGCATCGACGATCTGACCAAGGTGACATGCCGGCAGCAGGTCGGCCCTGTGGTCCTCAAACCAGAGCTGGGCCGGGGCGAATAGGTTCCGCCGATGCCGTTGGATGTCACTGACAAATTGGTCGCGGGAGACCTGCATTATGTGTGATCCATTAATTCCTCCCGTATGAAAGCAAATGACGTCGGGCTTTACGGATGCTTATACAGGCGCTGGCCAAGCATACGGGCGCTTGTACGGACGCCCGCCAACCATGCGGGGCGCTTGTGCAGCTGGCGCCAGGTCTCTGACTGCTGACCTGCTTCCAGATCGGGCGCACCAAGCTGCACTCGGCCAAGCGCTCTGCGCGCACCACCATCAGTCACGGCCCGTCGTCCGAGACCGCCAAGTCAGAGAGCAGCATCACCAACAAGGCGTCCTCATTCAACGAGAAGCTGCTCTCGAAGGCGACCCCGCCAGCGGCGCGCGCAGAGACCACGCAGCTGGTGCAAAGGGAGCATTTGGCGGCGACACTGCAAGAGCCGGGTGCCGGCGGCTACCGAGAGATGGCGGTGGACGTGCCTGATCATGTGCTAGCAATGGATGCTAAGAAGAAGGTGAGTTTTGTAGGCCGTGTATATTTATTGTGCTTTTGGTGAGTGAAAATGTAAATATCAAAACACGTGTGAAGAATCCATAACGTCCCAGTACGCGCTGTCAGTTATGCTCCGGTAAGACCAGTTCGGCAAGAATGTACAAATCAATCCCGTTGCTGTAAAATGGGTTTAAGTTGTCGAATTCCATTTCTTATCAAGACAAAAGCAAAGTTATTAATGGAACACTCGCGTGAAAATCCTCAGCTAATCCGACGTCATGAGTTTGGTGTCCCACGTGGCAAGCAGTCCACGTGTCCTCCCTGATCAGCGCCGTCAGAACCCCGTCCGCGACCATTTAACACGCTTTCGTTGCCGCCAGGCCGCCGACGCCGCCAAACTGAACCGGCTGGGTGTGAAGGTGCTGCCTGACGCGAGCGTCGCGGCGCCCTCCGGCAGTCAGGCTGACCCGGAGCGAGCCAGCCCGGCCACCGAGCGACACGCGGCGTCCATACCGGCCGTTTCCGCCGTATCGGTGGAGAGCGAGACGGCCGCCGGCGACGTCGAGCTGTCCGGCGCCGGCTCGTCTCGGTCCGGGGACGACTCGCCGCCGGCGGACGGCGACCAGAAAGGCGAGCGCTCCAAGTTCAAGATGGGCATCGCCGGCTTCGGCTTCAAGAAGCAGAAGGGAAAGGGTGACACGGGCGCACAGGCCAAGGTGGAGGCGCAGGTTCCGGCCGTTGATGTTGAGGGTTCGGCGAAGATTCCCGATGGGGACGAGCGCTCGAAGAAGGCGGGAATTTCAGGTATCAACATGAAGCTGCCCAAGTTTGGAGGAAGTAAGCCTGTTTTCGAGAATGAGAAGTATGTCAAGCGAAGTGAGGAGGAGGACGTCGAGATACCTCAGCCAGTGGCCACTGAAGTCGAAAAGCTGAGGTCGACAATGAACAACACGGCTAGAAAGCAGAGCGGGACATCTAGTGCGTCAGGCTCCGATGTGGATGCGATTGAGGTGGATAACAGCTCTCACACCGACAACACGGATAAGAAAGACTCTAGGTCCAAGTCGTGGGGCCTCAAGGGACTCAAGAAGGGCCTTGGACTTGGCAGGAAATCGGACAGCGATGAGAAGGATCGCAAGACCAGTTCCAGCTCTAGCTCCGGCGAGGAAAACAAGGAATCATTGCAGACTGAAATTCCACCAGAGATGCGTTTGGCGGCAGGCGTTGCCCAGGAGAGGAGGAACAGGAGGACGAGGAAAGACTCGGGAAGTTCCTCCAGCTCGGATGAAGAGAAACGGGTCGTGAACAAGCCTATTTCTCCGCAGCCAATCGAGGTTGAGGTGAAAGTCGCGGATAAGCCTTTGTCCTCGATGCTGGCCGATAGAGCCGAGGTAGAGGAGGACGTGCAAAAAGAAGTGCGCAAAGTGGAAACCGACGTAGAGAACGTCGAAATACCGCGCGCGGAAGTTAACAAAATCGAGGTGCTGAAGGAGGTCCTATCCATGACCCCCAACAAAGAAGTCAAGCGGAAACGGCCGGAGGTGGACATGGAAGACGCCGTCTCGGAGACCGTAGAGCGGAGCACGGTCCAGCGGTCCACAGCCGCGTCCGGCTCGGCCGACAGCCTGCCGCGCATCACCGGCGAGGTTACGGGGCTTGTGGAGGTCGGCGAGCGCAAGCGCAAGCCGGAGCCGGCGCGCGCGCCGCCGGCCGGGTCGTCCTCGTCGTCGTCCTCGTCATCGGACGAGAGAGAGGACGGCGCCGCTCAGCAGAAGCGCGCCAAGCGGCTGCGGAAGCGGCGCAGCGAGAGCGGCAGCTCGCCGGAGCGCGGCGCCAGCGGGCTCAGCTCGGACGAGGAGAAGGCGGGCCGGCTGGGCCGCGCGCCGCGCAGCAGCACAGAGGTCAGCGTCGACACCTCGTCGACGGAGCCTCTCAACACGAGCACGCCCGTCAAGCGGCCGGCCGGCGACGAGCGTGACCGCAAGTGCGCCTCGATGGGCGACCTGTACCGGCTCGGCCCAGCGGCGCCCGACTCGCCGCCTCTCGAGCGCGCCGTTTCGCTCGAGTTGCGCAATGCTGAGCCGGAGCGCGGGCTCAAGCGCGCCTCGGTGGCCGATGCAGAGGCGCTCAGCTGCCTGCAGGAGCCGCAGCTCGACCTGAGTCGCGTGGGCCGGCCCGAGGAGGAGCGCCCCCTGCAGAGCTCATCCGGCTCCGACGGCCGCACACAGATTGAGGTGGTGCCCGAGGCGGAGGAGCGGCGCGCGCCCCCCGCCGCCAGCGCCGGCCTGTCATCCACAGTCGTGATGCTGAATCAGTCAACCGAGGATGTGACGGTCATCTCGACCGAGGCGAGCGTGAGCGGCCAGTGGGTGACGGCCGAGGAGGGGGACACGATCTTGGCTGCGGCCGCCGGCGGCTCGCGCCGCTCGTCCGCCTCGTCCTCGACCTCCGACTCGTCCGAGCGGATGGAGATCGATGAGGGCACGCAGACATCGGCTGCCGGGCTCGACCTGGACTCGTCCGACGCCAACTACGTGTCCGTGTCCTCGGTGACAGTGGGAGACGATACGATGGTTCCGCCGCCTGGTGGCGAGCTGGTGCTACCATCTGTCGAGACCCGCTTCACCAGCTCGGCCATAATCGGCGGCGGCGAAAGTGTGACATACCTGACGCAGACCGAGGTCGGGGCACCCTCGAGTCTCGTGGAGGTTGTGTCGGGTGAGGTGCTGACAAGCGCCGACATGGATAGAGACGAGAACAACCACGACGACGGAAAGCGATCCAGGAATCGTTCCACATCCTCCTCCTCCTCTTCCTCTTCGTCAAGCTCCAGCGATGAGGGCGAGTCGTCGCGGCGAAGACGCACCTTCACCAACGAGTCGCTGGGCGAGTCGGCGTATGCATCCGCGCCGCAGGATTCGGGGTCCGTCGCCTCCGTCTGCGGCGGTCGCCGCAGACGCATCGGAAACGTCCCCGGACTCGGAGGCCCACCGGGCGCTTCTCCGCGGCGACAGCAAGACGCGCCTGCTGCAGACGGTGCTGGACGCGCACGAAATCAAGGTGACCCCGGTGCACAAGGACCGGCGCAACAGCGGCTCGGCCACGTCGCCGCTGAGCGTCGAGGTATCGAGTCTGATTGCGCCGCCGACGAGGCCGCGGCCGGCGCCGGCGGCCGCCAGCCCGTCCGGCCGGGAGGTGATCGAGATCAGCGAGGACGAGCTGGACGCTGTGATGCCGTCGCACCGCGACTACCTGCTGCGCCAGGCCGAGCGACTCTCGCAGTCGCCGCGCGCGCCGGCCGACGACGGCTGGCCGGCGGACGCCGACGCGACCGACGCGCCGCGGCCGGAGAACGGCGACGGCGTGGGGTGGAAGGGGCGGCCGCGCGCCGCCGAGCTGGCCGACGGTGCCGTCTCCACGACGCTGATCATCGGCGAGCCGCGGCTCTCTGGCTCGGTCACGGCCACCGTGATCGGAGGTGGGCCCGTATCACCGCCGCCGGCTCTCCAGCCGCTGTCTGAGTAGGCCGCCCGCGGTGATCGGTCGGTGGCCATCGACCGCGCCCCGGGGATGAGGCGCGGGGAGGTGCCCGGCCGGTCCCCCAACCGCGAGCTCAGGGGCGCTGGAACACGAGGTGCCGGTCTGCTGGCCACGGGAGACCTCCGGCGGTGCGGTGGAGGACCGCTGCGCCCACTTCAGGCAGAACTTCCGGCCCTTCGAGACGGGCCCCCGGGCGGGCCAGCGCCTTGCCCGGTCCCTCCAGCACGTGCGGACCGGGCGGTCGTGCCTCGCCGGTCGAGAGCGTCCTAGGTCTGCGGTCCACTGGAGCCGGGGTGACCAGCCTCCCCCGCCGATCACATGCTCACCACTAAGGTGCTCAATCGTAGCGGGCAGAATCATGCCGTGTCGCGTCCTCGGTGTGACACGACTTCACGGCGTGCGACTGTATGTTTTGGGGATGGGACGAAATTTGTGAAAAGTTTGTTGAATGAAGAATGCGAGGTGAATGCGCGTGAAATTGTTAACGGTAGTGATTGCATGCGCGCTGAGATGATTTCGCGAGGTACCAGATATTACACTCGAGTCTATCGTACTGTTTCTACGGCATACAGCGCATCATATTTTTAATTAGGGTATGCAAGCATGCATGCGTTTGATTGCGAAAATCAGGTACCGAACTGCGTGAATCAAACTATTTCGAATCACCAACATCCCGAATCCACTGACTTGCATCCAAAGTGCAAAGATTGGCGGGCCGGGAACATTGTATAAATATGCTGCGTACGTTATCACTTCGTGCGTAGCGGGTATGTAAGAGGCATCGGTGCATTGACACTTGCCTTTGGTCATGCAAGTAGTTATGCAGCGCATGTGCGAATGGTACTCGGATGGCGTGGATGCCTGTAGATTTAGACAATCGTTCGCTTTCGAGAACTGTGCCATGAACGGATTTCGTGTTATCCCTGCCTATTTGTCTGATTATCGGCGTCCCCTGTAAATTCGTCCGTGCTCTTTGTCTTCACATGGTGGAAAGTTACGTCCCACCGCACACCCATGATTTTAGTCATCGAAAAGTTATCTCGTGTGATTTTCAAATACCAATTGCTCAAGCTACTCGCAACATTCGTGCCTTGAACCATGGTTGTGTGTTACAGATGTCATGTGGTCTTCCGATGGTATTTCAGCAGGTTCGCATTCCACAGAGCGGTAGTATGCATAGGTACGGGCCGCTCAGTACCCGGTCGGCGTGCTTTGTGCTGCCCTGCAATGGTATGGGAAATAAAGCATCACGCACAACTGTCGCGAATCGTTCGTTTAAAAGGGAAGTGCACGTGCAGCGCTGGGAATGGTGGCAGACAGGTCTGATGGGAATGGATGATCGATGCCACCGCACTTCAGACACCCTGGATCGGAACGTGAAGGCGCAAACCGATCGAAGCTGGACTGAACAGTGCTAAACTGTTGCAATAATCCACGAAGGTCTCCAGAGCGGACAATGAAGTGGACGCTACGACGGCAAGATAGTTAATGGCGACTAAAAGTTTCAGCGAGGGCTAATCCTATCGGTATCGACTGTCGAGGCACGCCCCTCACTGACGGAAGGCTGGTCCGTCTAATTCAAACGGGCAGCCAACGGCGCCCTTGGGAAGTTTCGTAGCCATACAGTAGGCATCTCGGCACGCAAGTGCAGCTTGCACCAGTTCAGTCCTAGGTGAATGAAGCGTCTCAGGCATCTCGAGGAGGCGAGGAGGCGGTTGGGCCGAGGCTTCTAGAGGAAGCATGGCTCAGATTCGCGTCACTGGTCGCTGAGTGCCCTGCTACCCCCCCCCCCCCCCCACACACACAGACACACTCCGTGTGCGGGGTAGCGTCGTGTGCCCCCAGTCAGGACGCCACCGTCCAGGGCCAACCGTCCTGCGCCATACGCTGACCCGGCAACAGAATGACCCTGTTCGGTGGTGGTCGATCTTCAGCGCTGCGCACTGTTGACACGGTCTGCCTGCGGCCGCTCGCGAATAGCGATGGTGCGGCGTCGGACGTTCATTGGGTGCAGTTTACGCCGTATTGACCTGTGTAATAACAATCGCACTTGTTGCCGGCACTATGGATCGTCTGCACCGTCGGCAAATAGGACTGGTGAGCTATATGGTCTTTATGAGCCGATGAATGTAGACGCTCGGATATCAGGTGGTGTGGTGTGGCTTGCTCAGAATGGCAGGGGTCGTTTTGAGCTTGCGCTGGTTACGTGACAGCGCCACTGGGAGAAATCGCCTGTGATGACAAGCCGCCTCCTTCGAGAACTAGACCTGCACTACGAGTGTGCTCCAGAAATTTACCTACGCTGTCACTCAGGATCTACATGAAGCCAGAACAGCTCCTGGTGCATTGGTCTGAGTTGGCAGGGTTTTCCCCAAACTCACCCAAATTCAGCATGATTGTCACCTGATATTGTCAAATATTTAGATAGTTATACTATGTAATAGAAGACCATTACATTTGCTGTCTCAATGATTGCAATACAAGGCAGATCCCGTTGAGTGATACTGTTCATGCTCACTTTATAAACCACCCCTCCAAGACAAGGCGCACGTGATTAAAACAAAAGCAGGCGGGCTCCACTGATGTCCTGTCCGTTGCAAATAATTCACCCATGGCTTACGTTCTACTCCGCGCAAGAGTGCAATCTACTGCAGTTGCAGAACAGCAGTCTTTTTAATAACGCAGTCTACATGAAATTCGCAAGAAACTTGTCACATTGTTAGGGACTCCGTCATATGCATTTATTGTGGGTTACAGGCAATTGGGACAAAGAGGCCAACAGCTTATTTATAAGACACGTTGCCCTCAGACAGACAGGTGCTTTAAGGCATCATTTTGTGCTAAGTCTAAGCCAGGCAAGCGAGACCTCCGGTGCGCGGTGTAGCACCGTGCGGACCAGAGACTGTTACCGCTCTCATCACTATTTAGGCACAGCAAATGGAGTTACTGCTTTATGGAGACATCTAAATTATGCAGACATGCGTCGCCCTCTAGCAATGTCTAGAGTGGACAATGCCAAATGAAGGCCCGCTGGCTAAAGAAAAGTTGTTTTTTTCCAAATCTGCTCCTCTGTGTTCTTGTGCATGAGGATACCAACACCTCAAGCTTGTTGCCTTGATTATTCTATGAATGTGAACGTGGATGTGCTGTGGAATCGCAGACGAGTCTCAAAGAGAATCAGTGCTGGACGGCTCGCAACACGGATGGAGGTGCGTTCCATCTGGTGTCCGGCAGCTGGCCCTCCTCATCGTCTGCCCGTCGCAGAGGGTTGGCTCGTGCCCTTGTAGACGCTGATGTAGCCAAACTGTCGCTCCACGCGGAACCGTTGCACCTGAAGCACGTCACTGGAAGTGAGGCGTGATGAGGCGCTATTCGGCCCTCACTCCCCACGACGCGGGCTGCGTCGCGTCGCTTGAGCATGGCGGCGAGGTGCACCGGCCCGCCGAAGACAGTCTGGTGCTCGCGACAGACGACCGAGGTGACTGAGCCATCACACGTCACAGCGTTCTGAGGCTGAGCTCAAGTGCTCGTCCTCGCTCCTGTGCTCACACTCTTATCCGTATATTGTGTGCGTGGATGTGAGTGTGGCAGTGAATGTGGGTGTGAGTGTGGCAATGGGCGCGGCTGTAAGTGTGGCAGTGAGCGCGGGTGTGAGTGTGGCAGTGAGCGCGGGTGTGGGTGTGGCAGTGAGTGCGGATGTGAGTGTGGCAGTGGGCGCGGGTGTGAGTGTGACGGTGAGCGAGGGTGAAAGTTGTGGCAGTGGGCGAGTGCGCGCTGACGTGCGCCCATTGATTTTACTTTGACGGGTTGTTGCAAAGATACCCAAAATGCGTGCCATTTATGACCCGTACATGTAATATACTAATTCCAGGCTACTGGACTATGTCACGTTTATCTTTGCAGTTGTGAGGACTGTTAGTCTACTGATTTCGTTGCACCGGCTGACTTTAAAATATGTTCTAAATTTGACACTCGTTTGCTAGCATCCTTCCCGTCCGGTGTCAGCTGTTGGCACTCATTACTATCGCTATGACGGTCCCGTAGATCAAAATAACTTGCTATCACCGGGGCCTGTCCGGTGTTTTTCAATGAATACTACCTCATCAAGCCGTCGTGTTAAGTCATGCGTTAGTAGATGAAGACAGCGAAGATGTCTTTAGTCATGAATTGGAATGAATTCCAAAAAAATATGGCCACCACCTCACAACGTCCATTGATGAAATACAGCTGAGAGTTTCGTGGCATCTCCCACATTATCTGATCTTCTGATAATCGGCGTCACGTGATTCGAACTCGAGAAACAGCACCCGCTGAGGTCAACACTGTTGCCGAGTGTCATGCAGCTCTAGCTCGGGATGGTTCTCTCACCAGATGTCGGATCATGCACCAGGAGTCGCCTGTGGTGAACACATTGATGATCACGATGTACATGAACACATCGAGGTCGGCCGGGCCCTCGCGGACGTAGAAGCTGGCGCTCTGTGCTGCCACGTCCGACCCGAAGTCCACCATCAGACCGCGCGCTCCTGGAGGCAAGGGCGTACAGCCTCGCGGCCTGCTGGTGCGGAGGGAACGGCGCTGACCAGGCGTCCGACTCTGTCTGCTGAGCGTGCAGTCTGCCGTTGGTCTGTCTGCTGAGCGTCCACTCTGCCGTTAGTCTGTCTGCTGGGCGTCCAGTCTGCCGTTAGTTTGTGAGTAATATGATCCAGCGATCCGCGCAGACACGGTGACACGGCCACCCTCACGGCTCGTCTATCACGTAAATAGACGCGGTCAAAGGCTTGGTCAGGATCGCTCAGAGTCCCCGCGCTAAGCCTGGCGCGTTAGTGCTGTTGCCCTTTTGGGCTGCCCTCCTGGTTCAGTGTGGTCCTTGCCGTTTGTGTCAGTTCACCCACGCGTGAAGCCAGCGGAACTTCACGGCCTGCACATGCGCCACTCGAGCTCCCTCCCACGCAGCGCTGTGAAAACCCGTCTGATGCTGCTGTGCGTGTATGTGCAGGCGGGATGGAATCACGTGGAGCGCTGCACAGGCTGCTGTGGCCATGCAAGGAGGTGTATGACCACGTGGAGACCCTGGTCTGTCACTGATTCCCCCAACCAACCTCGGCGCCTGTGCCGTCCCGCCGGCATGAATGATAGAGCGATGTCGTTATAAAGCTAAACGGGCTTTTCAATTGTCCACACATCAACCATTAGGCATCGCGAGGTGTCTGGTGAGCTGAGCTGCATAACAAAAGACATGGAATCCATCATACCGCTCACAATATCGGCGTAAAAATGCAACTTTATGCGACAACAATTTCACTGAAGAGGCAAACCATTAGCCATTAGTTTTCACCCGATAATTCTACACATAGATTTGGAGGAAAAACCATTCGCTTCGTTTTGCATGCCCCATGCATAGCTGCGCCGTACCCAATAGTCACAGTTATATCTGACGAAAAAAAAAATGTTTGACTTGTTGACCACGCTCTCAAATTTCTCCGTGATTTTCCAGGCACGAGCGATTATTTTCGATGACTTCTCAAGTAGTGTCGAACGAGTGCCTGCCCGCGGAAGGCGGCCTATGAATTGTCCTGGCGGTGCGTGTTGTTGCACCGATACGCATCTGCCAGGAACTGTTAAACTTAACGGCCATCAGGGACCTACGTCACTCCGTGCTGCAAGAAGAAGGTATCGTCAGTTTCAAATGAGGCAACGTTATTTTTATGACATGAATTCTAAAATAAGTGTCCCATCTTTGGGGCATATTTCAAAACCATACTTTGCTGAGTCCCCAAGACCAGCTGCGGTTGATAATAGCACCAACTAGTGCTAACGCAGAATCGTCAATATGTAATGAGATTTACTTTAATTATTGCGAAGTCCGAGTTACGCTGCCAACGTTTTTGCCCCGCATTACACTCTTTCCTTTCTTGGTAGCCCCACCTAGTAGCGCTAGTCCGCAACAATACTGCAATTGTCACGACTGCCATCGTCATGACGACGGCAGAATCAACAAAGGCCGTTATCAGCAGTTACCAGCGGACTAGAGTTAACGCGTATGAGCTGTTTTAACCCGCACTCTGTGGGCATGCGGGCTTCAAAGTGGTATCTAAACTAAAATCGGCACCTAAACTCGTATAAATGGCGTCAGTACAAGTGAAAGTTTGTGATTGGTACAGCTGGCGACAAAAGTCTGTTTATAAGAAGCGCCTTGGATGGGGTTTAAACCAGAACTTCACCTCAGACCTTGTGATACACTGTTCCCAAAGCCAAAATGAGTTTCTAAAAGAGCCTCTGTGATTAACGCCACTAGGGAGAAGTCAAAGCCATAGTGTGAGGTTTCGTTGAATTGGTGTGTTAATAGGGTCGCGTGTGTACACCTGTTTCCTTAGATAATATTTCAAGCTTCCGTACCATTTATTACAACAACAAAAAACATTTTGACGAATCAGGGAATGCAAGCACAACAGAGTACACACGTTGGAAAGAGCAAGGCAAGTGAAAATTATTGTTTTCATGGCGGGGAGCAGGGAGTTCGACGAGCTCCCTCCTCCCCCTCCCCCTCCGCCGGAGCTTCTACTTCAAATTGAGACTCTTAGCTACTCTGAGGGAAGTGGAGAAAATTGGCATCACCGATCAAGTCGTAAGCGTCTGATCTAACAATCAGTGAAAAGTACAAAAAGGTGGCATACTCCCTAAAATAAATGTTCCCATGCGGTAGTCAGGACGTGACATGGATCTGTGACATTCCATACCGATGTGACGAACGATGAGAGCCCGTGAAAGGCATTTCCTGGGATCGGGTCGGGTTGCGTCGCTTACTCAAAGACGGTCTCCTCACGTTGCGCGAAAATTCTGCAAGCCACTTCCGGCTCGTTGATAATAAGGACATACCGAGAACTCAAACGTAAAACGGCAATGCCGAGATCCCAAACCACAAGACGGCTGTTTTGTGAAACACTGAGGGGAAGAAGAGCAGCACTCATCCACTGGTACGTGATCCAATGGGACAAAGGGCCAGTGTCCTAAAATTGTCAACTTTGGGTGTAAAGCAGCACCCCATGAGGAGGAGTTTTTCACTTTTTCCCGGTGTTTTAGTTGAATTTTTACTCCTCTACCTCATATTATATGTGCACTTATCCCTCTTACCTGATATCTAACCACACATACCTAACCCATATTTCCCTTTCAGAGGTTATAAGATGTCATTCAAAACCAAGCTCACTTAAAACCATTCAGTATAAACAAGGCCCGAGAGGACCTGGACACCTATGGCTATATCCTGCCTTTCCTACACCTGAATCATGCCTATGTACTCACGGGGCGAGGGCACCAGATACCTCCAAGCCCGAAAGCCTCAGCGACTCCAGCCGCTTGCATGCATCAAGTTTGCTTTGTTTACAACATACATCACAATTTACATGTGTGTGCCAAATGCAGGGTTTTCACGTATCCCCAATATTTTTTTAGCTGCACTTAGCAAATACCCCGCCAGCAGAGCAAAGCCTGGGACAAACACCAGTAAAGCCTGGTAGACAATCTTACTCCACGTATTTTTTAGCCCAAAGAAACTTGACCACTTAACTGAACCACTCCCAAATTTAAGAGTGGAAAATTCACGAAATGCCTTCTAAATGAAGTCTAAAAGCTAAATATAGTCATTTAGGCTCACATGCTCACAGACTGAAAGCCGAATGACTTTATTACAAAATTTGTCCAAAAATTATGATCATTTACGTTTATCCAATTACGTTTTTTCTTAGCTTCCTACGAATGTGACGCAACTTCATCTTTTCTTCATTTTCGGATTATGTTTAAAGACACTTTATATGGCTTACTACTTTGATCAATTTCTCTGCAAACTATGTCAACTGCGAACTAGCACGTATTTTTATATAAATTAGATTCGTTTATCAGCCACCCAAACATGTTTGATATGCGGCCAAGAGTGGACAGTTCATAGGGAATGAAGGGGACAAACAGAAGCGCGAAACGTATTTCGATCGTCATTTTGCCCTGTCAAACCCCTAGACAGCCTTTTTTGGTTCATGGCGGAGGTTAATAGCGATAAATCTAAGCCATACCAGTTTCACTACCTCGCAACGTTACCTTATCCTGCCGTACATGGCTTTGGGAGAGACCTGGCGCAGCTAATACAGAAGTGTTTGGAAGCGAAATTCTACCCTTCGGGCTGTTTTCTTATGCAGACCCCTCCTACTTATTTCGCATTTTAATCTTGTATATTGCTGGCATGGCTGCTATTCATATGTTGTGGTTGGGCTGAATTACCCTATCTGTCGGCAAACCATGCGAAAGATGCTGACTTTGTAGGGGAGAGGGGGGGGGGGGAGGAGCAGAAAGAAACTTACCCCTAAAGAGCCATTAAGTTTCTCCTGCCGAGCAACTAATTGCTAACCTTACCTACTTTCAACACATGATTTGTAACTGGTTTTAGACATTTTCTGTTTTAACCCATTGAGCCTTTTTCATAAGACACATTGTGATGCCACAAGACATATGATTAGACTATGCTGTTCTATACTCATGATTATTTGCCGTAAATTGTAGAAGTTGTCCCTCATGTCTGCTTTAACAAGATGTTGCCCGTGGTTGCCATGGTTTGCTGACTGACAAATGACTGTACTGTAGACATGCACTAGCTGTTTAACACAGGAATACTCTAAGCTGCATAGCAATTGCATTATGAAGTAGATATCTGTTCTTAGCAAAAGTCAGACCTACCACTTAAAATGTGAAGCCAACATCTCGATACTTAGTCGCTACACATGAATAACTAAACCTAAATGGATGCCTTCGTTGCAGCTGAAAAGGCAAGCAGCAAAACTAGTTGTGTGGCCATCTGTAAGTTCCGTTATGTTTGGAGAAGAGAGGTTGTTTTATTGAGCATACCCACTATTGCCCTTGACAGAGGCCAACCATGACAATCGGAATAAGTTGTTCAAGGTGATTTGAGAGGTTTTGATTGGTGTGTAGTCAACCTTGTCTGGTGTCAGCAAGCTGACACAAATGAATTGAGCCAAAACACAAGTTGAGTAAACCGGTCAAAAATAAGCTTTGTCATGTTTTGTCACAACTGCTGCTGTCAAGAAAAAGGTGAGCTGACCTGAGATGATGTTTAACACACGGGCTACTCTAAAGTAGGTTAGGTTGGTAATTGCATACTAAGTGGCACTAGGAATTTTGCAAGTATCAGTGATTCACAAATGCTACTGCGATACAAGTAAGTTAAACAGGATGAAATGATGTAAGGCTTCTTGTGGTTAGGCTTAATAACTTAACTTTAATGGAAGTAAGCATTGGCATTTTGCAAGGAGCAGCGACATAATATTTGTATTTCCCGACCCCATCTTAACAGAAGCCAGCAGTATGTATGTTGCGTTTGATTTGTTGATGTATTGGTGTCCAGGAGCCTAAGGCTGTTTTTGTTTGAATGCTTTATAGTTGCTGATTTGTTGTCTTTGTTGTTGAATTCCTTTGCTTTGTTCTATGATACAAAATCCTGTGGAAGGGGAGTGAAAAGTGCAGCGTCAAATCATTGGTGTTACATAGTTTTTTATCTTCATCACACTTTTCTGAAATTACTATTCTTTATGGTATTGTTTCATTGTCATGACCTATTATCTTAAAATACAATAACACTTTTGTCATGTCTATGTTATTATATCCATGCGAATTTGAAATGTATGTCTTTGTTTGCTGGAGTGTCTCTCACTGACTCATAAGTTCAAACTTCTGTGAATTGAATTTTCACTCCTGTACAATCTTTTTGCGGTGAAATTTTTCACTCCCACCCTAGGTCAAAAACGATTCTAGGGCAGCCCTGCCTGCCCCATTCCGTGCTGCCCCGAGCAGCCGACATGGCAGCCCAGCTGGCTCAGAGCACGCAGCCCCGCTGCCCCGCGCCAGCCGACATGGCAGCCCAGCTGGCTCAGAGCACGCAGCCCCGCTGCCCCGAGCAGCCGACATGGCAGCCCAGCTGGCTCAGAGCACGCAGCCCCGCTGCCCCGCGCCAGCCGACATGGCAGCCCAGCTGGCTCAGAGCACGCAGCCCCGCTGCCCCGCGCCAGCCGACATGGCAGCCCAGCTGGCTCAGAGCACGCAGCCCCGCTGCCGCGCGCCAGCCGCCCTCTCACCGGTCCACGACTTCCAGTGCTGCACCAGCTCCCGGTCCGGCTCCGTCTGCATCGACTTGAACGCCATCAGGATGCAGGCCGTGTCGGCGACGTTCGGGTCCGCCTCCTCGAACTCGAACCGGTGCACCTGCCGGTACAGACCTGAAGCGGCGCCCGTCCATGAGCGCCACCTGAAGCAGTGGGCGCGCCGTCCTGCCAGCAGCTGGTCATGGGCTGACCCCATGTTGAGGTCGGCCGTCCATAAATGGGTAGGCAAGGCTTTCCTCACTGTTGTGCATTATCACCTATGCAAAAAGAATGTTGTGTTGCATTTCAACGCAACCCATTACATTACATTGAAGCCATTACATTGTATTGTCACTATGAGTTGAAGCTCTTTCGGTGAGTTAAAGACCTTTAGTTTGCAAGGAGGTACTGGTTAAATGACGCTTTAATGTGAAATAGCGATTGTATTGACGGTACTCAATATTTTGAGCTGTGCTCATTCTTAAAGCGATTTCAATTAATTAACAATCGGGAAATAACTAATATACAGATAAGCGAGCATACGAGCAAAGGGTAACTCTATATCGGCTGTTTAGTTCAATGGCTTCTTGAGGATGAGCACAGCTCCAGATATTGAGATTACTGTCAACATGATTATTATTCAGCATTACAAAACGTCGCTTGACCAGTGTCTTCTGGTATATTGCAGGTCGTTAAACCAACATAAGAATTTTTGACTTATAATGCCGATAAACTAGGATCTAAGTGCCTTTCTTCCTTATATCAATTACGTTACATTGGATTGCAATGCAATCCGTTACACTGCATTACACTACAATCTATTGCATTGCATTTTAAAGACACAGCCCGAAAGCAAGCATGAAACATGAACGGTAAATTAATGGTAGCAATAATAATAAAAGCAAGTATGGATGGTGCAGCACTTTAAACACCTATATCTGTCCGCGAGATGGCATGACCTACCAAAATGCTGCGACTTGTATAGATCTTGAAAAATGAACACATCATTATCGCCAATAACAACACGAACAAACGTCAGTAAAACATAAATGACTCCATTGTTTTACTTTGACCTGCCCATCTGTAAAGTACACCAAATGTATCAGGTGTTATATCTAAAGGCGTGACATCATTATCACTGGAGGACGGCACCGACATACGGTGTTATTACAAATGATCGCAGAGCGAACACGACGTTGGCACGGCGTGATGTCAAACGACTCATGTAGCCCGCGAACATGCGATAGCGTACCGAGGGATTAGTTGGTAAACCGTTCCCGAACAAACTCTTGTAAGGCTCATTCGTTCGCGTCAAATGCTACCTGAGGAGCAGCGTAGGCCAATGGAGTCCAGTTAAATGACTGACATGGACATAAACAGTATATATATATATATATATATATATATATATATATATATATATATTATATATCTGTGTGTGTGTGTGTGTGTGTGTGTGTGTGTGTGTGTGTGTGTGTGTGTGTGTGTAGTGTGTGTGTGTGTGTGTGGTGTGTGTGGTGTGTGTGGTGTGTGTGTGTGTGTGCGTGTGTGTGTGCATGTGCATATTTACGAAATGCAAGGCGGCTGCATAAGCCGTCCATACTGTTCGAATGAAATTATTTTAAAAAATTATGGCACGATCAATGTCATTTAAGCAATGGCTACAACAATCTACGTCGGGGCAAAATATTGCACCGTCAATATGATGAAAGAGTCGACAACGTGGATAAAGGGACCTGACCCCAGACTAATGCATTTGTTCCTTTATTAATGCATCCGTGAGAGCTGCACGGGGCGCGGCGGGACGTTTCGCGCCGATCGATGGCACGGAGGCGTGTCGCTGGCACGCCACCCAGCCTCTGCCCCGCCCCGGGTACGGAGAATGAGCCGGTGGAATCCGGTCTCCACATGAACTCCGCGGTGCAGCGCCACCACTATGGTACGGGTCAGAAGGGGGGGGGGGGGGGGGAGGGCGAAACAAAACAAGGCAGCCGCAAGGGGCACAATATAGGGCGTCCGGTAGAAATCGTGCCGCGAAGAGCAGCTACGACGTCAGAGCTAACGCAGGTAGATCTATCCAGTTTTTATTAAAACGTAAGAAGCATACGGAAGGTACACTACGTGCTGTGTATTTCAACGTGCGCCACCCGGGTGACCGGCACACGCGAAGTCGTCGGCCAAGCTATCGCCGGCATCTACTCCTTTGCAGGTGCACAGACCATGATAATGTGCTGTAGGAGGTCCTCCATATCCTGTACTTTTGCCTGTGGACCAGGCCTTTCACTTAACATCACAGGAAAAACAAGTACCGTCTGATCAGGCGGCTTCGGCAGCCACACTGTCGGTCTTCTCTTCCGGCCCACTTTACAGAAAACCTTGAATCCTTGGAATTATACGCTCCTTTTGAAAAATCCGACATCGCTCCGCCTTGTTACTACAAATTTCTCCAACGAAACCTCGAAGCCCGAAAGTTCGGCGAATGTCCACGCACGTCTCTCAAAGCAGTGCTGCTTTTAAAGATGTACGGCCGACCACTCGATCGCAGAGTATAGCGCACAACACATTGAGCTTGGGGCTGCGGTGCTATTATGGGACGCTCCTGGCTCCAAGTTTTACGGCTATGCCTGCTCACCTTGCCGCCCACGGGAAAGTGAATTTGTTTGGGTGCGTCACCTGGCTCAGGAATCCGTGGTCGGTTTTCAGTTTTAACGGAATGAATTGGCAAACACTTTTCTCAGCAATCCGTCACCTGATATGAACATTTAAGTCACCGGAATACGGCCTCAGTTTAGTTCCTTCTTTAGGATATTGTGCAAAGCAGGGCACGCCCAGCTCTCCGTTCTCATTATTTGTTGTCGTTTTTTTGGACAAGAGGTTTTTCTGGCTTTTTCAGCATGCGACTTTGTTTTTTTCTGTCAGTACGGCTTCATTTCTCCTTTTTACCGGGCCCGTTGATCGTAGCTTTTGATCCCGCCAAATAATTTGCTGGCGACTGGTGGCACCTGGCCAAATTTACGACAAAATATTCCCTGAACAGGAGAAGCGGAAAACAGTCCCTGAAGCGGGAGATTCGTAATGACATCGTCGAGAGGAGCATTGCAATCGTTGCGCGTTAATTATTTTCGGCATGGCGAGGACTAAGGGCAACTTCTTAGCAGCCGAACTGTACGAAAGTACAGTTCACGTGTCAGTTTTTGCTCTTATTTCGGTCACGACTTGACTAATAAGCCGCGCTGCCGCTTACCCTGCCGTGTTAGAGTCGACGGAGTAATGAAATTCTTCGCCAAAAATGGCGTCTGGTCTGGCCGCGTGCCAAGGATTTGGCGCAGCGCCGACTGACTTTCTTCCAGATGGAACACGGGAAACTGTCCTGGAACACGTGCACACATGCTGTCGTCTACCCATGTTTCTACTCATGAGCTGAAGCGCTGGCGTGAGCCCCCTTCCCGGCAGCGTTAGACATGGTACACCGTGGACGCGGAAGGCCGCCGTTCAAACGAACCAGGAGAGACTACACACAGCGTGACGGCAGGCGCGAACAAAGCTAACCGCATCGGTGCACCTGGGCGCACAGGTGATGGCCCGGATGAATCAGACCACCACAGGGTAGCATTCCCCTCGCTTTTGTGCCATGTGTATGACACAGCAGTTCCCACCACTGGCGGAGCCAACAGGAATGGCGGCCCTCCCTGAGACCCGCGTGATCAGCGGGATCGGCGTGAAATCAGCGTGATGCGTTCTAAATGAGCTCCCTCTCCCCTCCCCTTCTAAAAAACCTGGCTGCAAGTGTCCTGGTCCTCACCTCCTCTGCGGAACATGTCGTTGGTTTCGTTCGTGACGAACAGCGTGCCGCTCCTGTCAAATTTGCCTGTCCTCTTCACGCGGCTTAGTAGCTGCTGATTGTCCTCATCGCTGCCGTCGTTGGGCGGGACGAAAAAGGTGAAACATGCTGGGGGCATATCGGTGTTGGTGGCCATCCCCATGCCCCTGACCCTTTCAGGGGGGAGAAGAGTGTGACCAAATTGAGGGCAATCGCTGGGAAGATGCCGACTTGACGAGGATGACGACTGGAGCGGAGAAAACGATTCTGACGGAGGAGAAGTCTGGAACGGAGGAGATAATTCTGACGGCCGTGACGTCTCCCAGAGCCAGACAGATAAAGGCGCTGGCTCAGTCAGGCAGACGGTCATTTACACATCGATGCGTCCGTTAGGACAGCCACATGGTATCAATGCGTCCCACAAGACAGCAACATCATAGTAATACGTCAGACAACACAGTCACACAATATCGATGCGTCCGACAAGACAGCCACATCACATAAATGCGCCCGACAGTACAGTCACATCATATCAATTCGTCAGGCAAGACAGTCACATCATATTAATGCGTTAAACAAGACAGTCACATCCTATCAATGTGTCAAACAAGACAGTCACATCATAGCATTGCATCAGACAGAACAGTGCCATTATATCAATGCACCCGACAAGATGGACGCATCGTTTCATTTAGTCAGGCAGTGATGAATCCGCAATGAATTCAAGCTCCAGGGACAACGCGGTATTGTGCACGGGCACGGGCTGAGTCTATTAATCATGGGCATATATGTTATTCAACCACTGGCTTCAGCTGCGATTCGGGCAAACGGCCGATCCAACAGCAGACAGAGGTGGCACCGCTCCGCTGCTCACCGCGGACCGATGGCTTGAGTCTATGCTCTTCACAAAAATAGTTTCGAGAGATACGCGTCCAAAAGACACACTGTCCCCACAGCATGAAGAAATAATTCGCCTAACCCTCTGCCAGAGGACCATAGGGCTTCGTACAAGGTATTATCATATTTGACACATCATCAAATGTGACATAGTATCACATCTAACACAGTCACACCTGACACAGGATCACACCAAGGATAGGATAATACCTGGCATTGACCATCACGCCTAGTATAGTATCACACTTGGAGCAGTGACATGCCCAATACAGTATCGCGCCCGACACAGTGCCACGCCTAACATAACGTCACACCTGACACAATGTCATGTCTAACATGGCATAACACCTGACACAGGAAGGACACCACACAGAGTATCACAACCGGCACAGCCTCACGCATAGCCCAGTATCACACCTGACACAGTGACACACTTAACACAGCGTCACACCTGGTACAGAACCACACCAAGCACAACAAGACATCTGACACAGTTATCACAACTAGCATAATATCACACCTGACACAATATCACACCACGCACAGCATCACGAGCGCCACAGCCTCATGCATAGCACAGTGCCACACCGGACGCAGTGTCACAGTTGGCATAGGATCAGCCTGACACAAGTCACGCTTAAAACGGTATATCAACTGGCACAGCATCACATCTGACACAGCATCACACCTGACACGGTATCACGACTTGCACAGCACCACGGCAGAATCAACATCACGCCTAGCACAGTATCAAACCTGACACCGTATCAAGCCTTAATACGTTATCACACCTGACACGGCACCACACCTAACATAGTATCATACCTAAGACAGTATCACACTTGACTCGGCCTCAAACCTGATTGGTATCACACCGAACAAAGTATCAGACTGATGCAGTGTGACAGTTGACACAGCATCAGTCTGGCACAGCGTCACGCTTATTACGGTACCTCACCACGCACAGCATCACGGCTGATACATCATGCCCTCTAATACAGTATCAAACCTGCCAGAGTATCAACATGCGCTCGAGCGAGGTCAGTTTGACCCACCTCCCGAGGTTTTCCGGAATTTTTCCGGACGGCGCGGCGTGGTCGCGTCAAATTTTGCACAGCTGTAGGCAATTGAATAGCAAACCGTTGGGATCAAAATGTACGTGTATCTTCTAAGGTCGCTGACCTACGGTAGGTCAAAGTTAGACAATGGGCTCAGCGAAGATAGTTTCTAGGGAATCGTTCAATCTGACGCGACAACGGAATGTTAGAGGAAGCCTGAGGTAGTTACATACACACAGAGTTTTCACATAGTTTTCACATTTCTGGGATAGCCTCTCGGCAACATAACAATTGAATCAACAAATTCCATTGCTCCAGGGTCAAGTATGAAGGTAAATCAAGGTCAAAACCAACCTGTTCAATTTCTCTGGAGCTCGCTGAATGGAATGGTGTCTGGGGGTCATTACAACTTGTTGAGAATAGGAGCCGCATTATAAACCTTCCATAAACTTCTTAAAGGCCAGAATAGGTCACTGACCTAAAATGGCTCAGGGTAGCACTTTGTCTTTGGGAATTTACTGTCTAGCGTCATCCTTGACGCTTATTCAAATGCAAAAAGCAAGGCAATTCGGTGAGATGTTGGTCACCACGACCTTCGAAAGGTGAAACAATGTCATTGACCTTAACGGTATCTTGACGGGCATCTTAGAACAGCATCTTAATCGCAATGGTTGCATGAAAATGTCTCGGGGCACTTCGAATATCAATATGTAGTCTGATTTTTAAAACTTCATTTGACCCGAGGGTCATGACCTATTCACCTCGAATTTTGACATGGTGAGCTTACGCACAGGTCAACACCCCTGTGAATTTGATATCTCTAGTTCTCTCAGTTTTGAGATCTCAGGGGGTCAAATTGGCTGGCGGCCTTAGCGGAGGGTATTCAATTGGCAACCCGAGCGCGTGTTTTAGGCCCTAATACGTTATCACAACTGACACAGTGACACACCTGGCACAGTATCACACATGACCCAGAACCACACCTAATACAGTATCACACCCAGCACAATATCACACCCGGTACAGTATCACGCATGACATAGTATCATGCATGACATATTACCACACCTTATACAATATCACACCTGGCACATAGTTGCTCCTAACGGAATTTAAACCTGACACAGAACCACACCTCGCACAGCACCATACCTGACACAATATCACACCTAAAACAGAATTGTCCCTAACACAATGTCACACCTGACGCAGAACCACGCCTAGCACAGTATGACACCTGATTCAATGTCACATCTGACACAGTGCGACACCAGGCACAGTATAGCGCCTGACACAGTACAATAACGCTGTGTGACTATCACGTACCACCAGCTGACGGCGGGCAGGGCGCTCGGCACGGTTCACTCTGGCCGCGTGTTGTCACCGCGCCCCCGTGCAAGCGTGCGCCGCGGGGCGACTGCCACCGACTGAACACCTGTAGACGCTGCGGCGGGCGCCGGCCTCGATGGAACTTGACGACGGGCGCCGACTCTGCGGCTGGGACGACTCGGGTCAACGAGACGACTCGCACGGGGTGACGACTCGGGTCGAGGAGACGACTCGGACGGGGTGACGACTCGGGTCGGGGAGACGACTCGGACGGGGTGACGACTCGGGTCGAGGAGACGACTCGGACGGGGTGACGACTCGGGTCGAGGAGACGACTCGGACGGGGTGACGACTCGGGTCAAGGAGACGACTCGCACGGGGTGACGACTCGGGTCGAGGAGACGACTCGGACGGGGTGACGACTCGGGTCGAGGAGACGACTCGGACGGGGTGACGACTCGGACGAGGGGTGAAGCGCCGAGGGGCCAGACAGACGGCTTGGCAGACGGTGGCGACTCAGCTGACAGACGGCGGCGACTCAGCTGGCAGACGGCGGCGACTCAGCTGACGGACGGCGAAGTTGAGTTAATGACTCACAAAGGACGGTGGCGTGAACTCGTGTCGCCAGTTGACACAGAGGAATGGTATCGATGTTTATGCCCCGCATGTAAATGAAGAAATTCTCTGCGCGGTGCCGCCTGGGATACGTCCTGTCAGCGTTTCCCATATTAGGAGTACTAATTTAAATTGGATGTCATCGCATTGCACTCGCCCAAAGTCACCTATGGTGATGCTGTTCTGTTTCCATAAAGTGTTTTACCTCCATGTCATTTTAAGCGACAAAGTTGGGATGTGGCTCTCTGTTGGCGTGTAATGATTCTAACCGACTTCCGCAGTTCGTCTAAAAGAATTGAAGTGGGTCTTGAAATGCGATCTGCGTTTTAAATTGAACTCGACTAATTGAACTAGCCTATCCTCAAAGCGTAATTTCTCCCCGGATTCCGTCCATATAAATTGCGTTCCCGATGTCGAGGAGGAGTATTATGTTATGATGCAAGTAATGTGTTATATATTGTATAAATATGCCACCACCGGACCATCATCGGCATGTGCCGCACTCCGAAGACGTCATCACTGCCACCATTGGCTCAAGTGTCGGCATCGGTAGAATGATGCTGATGTGGGATCGCTGCCGGGTAGGCGAGACTGTCGCGCATAAGTCATGGTGAATGACTCCTGCCGAGATTCCCCTCATCAAATTATAACTGCCCATTGAATTAGGACGTGATGCGCCAATCATGACTCCCCACATAAAAGGCCCTCTCGAAAATCGATAATGAGCCTTGATTCGGAGAAGCTGACCGCCGACCGTGCCGGGAAGTTCCGCGGCCTTCGAAACATGCAAGTACACGCCCTGCCAGACATGGGACGGCTAGGCCGGAGTACTTAATCACTAACTAGCCGTTTTCACCCGTTGAACTAAGCCGATTTCGCCCTTTGAACTAGCTGCTTTCACCCTTTGGATTTAGAGCGTTGGTTGTGGTGGTCGTTGCCGTTGTATTTTTCCATGTGAACGTGCAAGGTAACCTGGAGAAGTGCAGGTATGTGGGTGTTATAGACCGTGTCACGTGCATCAAGCCTGTATTTTGTGCTAACGTAGTTAGCTAAGCGACCTGTTGTAGTTTCCTGTGCATTGGTTTACTAGCCGGTCTCCTTGTCTGATGTTTTAGTAGACAGTTTCTGTGTGGTTGTCGTTGCGTCTTTGTTTTAGGTTGTCTCAGTGCGTTCAATTCAACAGGCGATCTTTGCGTGTTCATATTAATTAGCTCCACGTCGTCTTTAATAAGACCGTTGCTCTTGCTTACGCGTCGATATTTTTCGAGTCACGCGCGCTGGCAGTGGCGAGCTTGTCATTAGTATTCAGTTTGGGGGTTTGTAACAGGACAAAGTGTGCAGTTCAAGTTGCGCTTATTTGCTGAGAATCGCTTCGACAGAGTCCGTTTAGTTAATTGGGTGGTTGTGGTAAGATAATCGGTATTGTCTATGTGTAGACAATCAAGCTAAATAGTAATATCAGTGCTGAAGTGAGCTATTACAGAATGTGTCTAAACAATGAGGATAGGGGTAATAATTATTTACATGTTGACGTTAACCTAGTGCAGATAGACCAGTTTCAGGTATGTGTTAGTACGTGAGAATGCAGTGGTGATCCGGGGGTTGCGGTAGCTTGTGCAGCTTGTGACTCATGCGTTTATCGATATGTCAAGACACTTATCAGTCAAGACACTTTTCAGTCACCGTATTTATCAGACCATGTTGTGATTTTTTTCAAATGATTCAGGCTATCATGAGGCCACTTTCGGCGGTCAATACATTTTACCCCTACAGATCACGCGTTTTGTGTCTACATATTGTCTGCTGTTTTTAACCGCTTCATCGCTGTCTGGTCTATTACTCCCTCCCCCTTCGCTCGTAATAATTGATGTGGTTCAGTAGTTTTTTCTTGCGCATAGCCCTTGCTGTTCACTGGCCCCGCACCACTTGACTTTATTTTTATCAATACAGTGTATGCCGAAAACGTCTTTTTTGCCTCACGAACTGGTTTTGCCAGTGATTGGGAAACTCAGCTGTCGAACTTTGTGACGAACGTGTCCCTGCCAGTGCCATCCTCGCAAGAAACTCAGCTGTTGATCATTGTGACGAGCGTGTCCCTGCCAGCGCTATCCTCGCAAGACACTCAGCTGTTGATCATTGTGACGAACGTGTCCCTGTCAGCGCTATCCTCGCAAGAGATGCTGCAACAGCGCGTCACACAAACATTTATCAGGGCAACTTAAGTTGAAGCTGACCTTGCACGACTACAATGCATGTCGATAATTGGAGTAACAAAGCAGGTAAAGGCTGGGGACCATGCGGCTACTGAGATGGCTCCATTGGTGCATAACGCGACTAACGCTTTGACATAAGTTTAAAGTTGATATGAGCAATACAGGCCTTGCGTTCGTGATCTTTCGGCGTCATCAGCTGGAATCTCGCTGAAAATAGTCGACTTCCAGTGTGCGAGGAGGTACTGGTTAAACAATGTTATCAAGTGGGCAATGGTTATATAGAGGAAAGTCCAAATCAATCACCCAGACGGCAATAATTTCTTCGCTTTGGAAGACACCACATAAAATGCGTCAATTTCATTCCTTGACACCCTTTTTATGATGCAGCCAGGCGAAGAATACACCACCAAAGTGCGTTTTAAGCCCACGACCACCATCGCATGACATTATAATTCTGCATACCCCATCACTACCAAAAAAGCAGTCCTTACACCACACATAGGGAGAGCGGCACGTGCATCTTCCGATCCCCGGTCGTGTGAGCGTGGTCGTGCGAAAATGCCCCTCCTTTTTCCGTGAGAGCGGATATCCGGAACACCGAGGCAGGTACGCAGCTTGCGCAGCACATCCTCGCTTAAAAAAAAATGAGGGTGCGCTCATGGTAGCGCCCGGGGGTACGCTACCCCTCGCCAAATCTATGGCGTATAGTGATACGTACGCGACGTTGACGTTGACGTTGACGCGACGTGATGCAGTTATAAATTCCAGGAAGACGCGTTACAATGGACACGTCGAGAACCTACGATGTCGTTTTGTTGGTACGCGATACATTTTTACTTAAATTAAGTCATTTCATTATTTAACTGCGCAAGAAATTGCGCTCGCCTGTGGTGCGTTTAGCCACGGTTTCATTCTTAAGTTCTACTGCGTCCCCCAATTGTATAATCATGCGCACGCCCCTGTTGACAAAACATCAGGTTTAGGATGTAGTTGTAGAAAAGACAGCAGTAAAAGCCTCGTTCTTGGTAGAACAACCAGAAGAATAAAGATGTAGATGCGTTGGTATTTCGGCAACATATTTTTTATCGAAACGAATAGCAGAAATGAATAGCAGAAATTAATTTGGTTAAAACTATCGTCTTTTCCATGTGCATAATGATCCTCGCAAATGCACTTAACAACTTACGTAATCGCAGAAATGCGAAACGAACAAATTGACTATGTGTGAGACTCCCGTTTATTGATCGCGAGCTGTACCAAGAGGTGAATGTCGTCATGCCATCGAGTGGTGTTCACGGCCTTGCCGTAGCGTGTGTTGGTGGTGCCAGTCTTAAGACCATGCCATTTCGATTAGCCCTCGAGACCCTACCGTGTCCGGCTGGGCTAAGGGTTCGCCAAACATGTGTCTATTGGCTGAGAGGAAAACTGCACACGGAAGAACTTAGAATATGAGGCTTCCTCTAGCCTCCGCCCAGGAATATTGTATAAAGGCAAAACAAAACACATCGTTCGTGACAGGCTTTATGAACACTTTGGAAACGAACGTTCACTGAGGGTGCACACAGTACATACGACCAGGCAGACATGTGCCTGGAGCTCCCCCCCCCCCCAAAAAAAAATCCCAGGATCCCACTAGCATGGAACCTTACGGGATCGTGGATCTACCCTTAGGACCTTGGCACATGTCTGTCACTAGGCGAACGCATGGAAGCCAGATACGCAGTAATCGCGCACGGTGCAGCAAACGCGAACTTCCAAGTAGATGTCCTAGCTACGACAACAGATCGCGCTGGTCTCAGGACATCAAAATCATTAAACAGCCACAAACTTCTACCGGCGCTGCACATACAGACGTCACCTTGCGACTTTGACGCTTTCATATATCTTTTGAGCAGCTTGACATGCTTTCCGAGCAACTTAGTTTCGTCATATACGTTTGGCAAAAGAATATAAGCAGGCTGTATAAAAACACATGACGGAGTTGGAATGACAAAAACATGCAGGGTACCTTTAGGACACTATGTCCTAATAAATCTGTACAAATCCTATGTGGCACAAGTTCCATGTTGCGCAAAATTTTCGGCCAATCAACACGCATAATGTGGCAAACAGTGGCAACACCGCAAGATTGCTAAGACCCATCGGTGCCATTCTGACAAACTGCACTTAGACTTGCGAAAATTTATTGACTGATGCAGCATCAATAGCCCATCGAGTTCTCCGTCACTTTTCCCCCTAGAAACGATGGGATCTTTTCTTGGCGCATGCGGCACATTCGAGCAGTTCCTCTTTCCGCGCCGATGCCCAATGCAGCATTCCGTCAAAAGTCTAGCATCGTACTATGCGGGTGAAGAGGTTTGCGTTTTGGCAACTTCAAGTGGATGAAAAAGTCTGACGAATCCAGATGTCTTTTAAAAAGCAGCGATGAACCAGCTGCCCCATACCATGCCACAGGTGTCCGCGGCATTATCAAGTACGACTGACCTCAAACATCATGGAAAAATAAAGGAAACCGTGAAATAATTGATGCATATGAAGCTGGTCGCCAGTCACAACGCCGCGGCAAGCCGCATCGTTGCTGACTGACACATTGGCACAGGCAGGACTGGTGCGTTGTAGGCACGTGTGACCGGCGGCGGTCGCCACGTGCCACACGTTTTCCCGGTGCTGACCCGCCGCCAGCCCGGGACTCGGCCCGGAACTCTGGACACGTGTGGACGTGAGCGCATGCTGGCAGCTGAAACACAGTCCAAGTTGGCTCTCTGAAATACCGGGACAGGAGGCGGATGAGGAAGCCGGGTGAAGGTTGCGAGGCCGAGGGGTGGTCCGCATATGAACATGCTTTTTATTGACATCACCACTCAGGTGAATTGAATGAACGCGTTCTGCCTGCGTCCATTCAATTTACCTGTTTAACTGCCGTGCACAATGTTCACATCTTTTTGTTGTTGAGTTTTTGCGTTTTTTTTCGTAATCTGTCCTTCTAGGAAAAGAGAGAAGTTATTTGATGAAGCTGGCAACATATCGTCCTCACTTAATCGTTAAGGCAGACCATACTTAGGGTTTCCCCGACATTGCAGATGATACCGTTTGAGGTGTCAGTTTTACGTAGCAGCAGACAAAGAATAGCCCGATTTATTCACTTTCACGCCCGCGCCGTACCATTGCAGTATCCATCCGTAGCATATGAAAAAGACACGGCAAAATTTCCACAGGTTTATTCGAAAAATATCCTCGACTGGTGCCTGTCTACCGGCGTCGTATAAAGCTTTAGAAGCATGTAGGCTGCGCAACCAGCGCGGTTCCGCAGAAGAACAGAAAGCGCGGCCTTGAGGCAGCGGAAAGCGTTACAAGTATAGCATGGCTCGAGTATTCCCTCGGCTCCGCACTCAACCGTCTGGACGTTCTTCTACTCACAATGCGCTATCAGCTTGGGGTTGTCAGACAATACGGAAGACTAACAATTCGTTCAGCTAGTGGGCAAATACCGGCTGAAATTCGAGACGGAGCCACTGCCCTTATCAAGGGACGTTTCCAAAAGGACGGGCGGAGCACCGCTCGTCACCTTACCAGCAATGAAGACATCAGAAACACCGGATGCCAATACGCGGATCATGAAAACTTCGACGCGCTAGCAGAAATGTGCGGCTAAGTGAGAAAACAAAACCTCTTCAGAATCTCCTGTCGCCATCGATCGGATTGCAGTGGCAGCCTACGTGAAAATATCAAAACAACTGCTCGAAACACCGGCAGCCAGCATCATGAACGTCGAACCTCGTTGTTGTCATGCTCTCGTTAAGCACATGCGATCGAACTACGCATATATCCAAACACTACGTCACACCGCCCGCAGAGTGAAGCAAACAAACAAAATTATTACAAAATAGGTTTGAGACCTTCTCGGAAACCAACAAATCGGTGTAAGAGAGAGCTCCTCGCACTACGTACCGGGACCGACCCTAAAAGGCCCCGATCTATCCCTAAGGCGGCGAAGAGCGGCTCCAAACGCCAGCAGAGCTCTGATCATGGCGCCGGTAATTCACGTGGTTGGGCCGGCAGAACGCTGCACGCTGCGCCGAACCTCGGCGCGCGGCGGCAAGGACTGGCGCGCCAGAGGCGTGGTGCGGCGCAGCCCGCCTACATAGACTCATTGAAGCGGGCGATCATGGACTTGACGTCGTCGTACTTGGGCCGGTTCTGCGAACGCGAGAACAGAACGTGAGGCGAGCCGGGCCGCGTGAAACTTCGACACATGCTGGAGCGGTACCACGCTAAAACACAGGAGATCGCTATGCGCTGATGTGTGGCTACAGCGCATGATCGGATGCAAGCTATAATATCCAGTTGAGATGAGGGAAACTTTCGACCCGCTCAGGTGCAAACGCCACTTGGGGTCAAGAGTGGGTATCAGAAGTGTCAGGGTATTGTGGGCAGCCCGTATAAGAGAATGAGCACAGCGGCAGTTGCGCAAACTTAACTAACAAAGTGAGACTGCTCGTTCACTAACACGAGCTCGGGTTGGGGGGTCGAATTGACCCCCGGATGTTTTTCCACAATAGTTTCGGAACGGCGCGGGGTAGCCGCGCCACATTTTGCATAGCTGTTCACAATTGAAGAGCAGATCGCTTGGTGTAAGACATTTAGATGCACCTTGCAAGGTCACTGACCTATGGCAGGTCAAAGTCCGGCCATGGTTTCAGCAAAGTCAATTTCTAGCGAATCGTTCAATCTGACGCAATAGCGGAGTGTTTGACGAAGATATACATATTTGAGATGCTTTATTAGGCAACACAAGCATGTTGACCTAAGTTGTACCTGTACCCTTCACACTTGACCTAAGTTGACCTAAGGTCAGGTGTGAAGGTCAGACCAAGGTCAAAACCAACCTGTTTTACTGCTCTAGGGGTTGCGTATGGGGTATTTTCCGGTGCTCATTTTGAATTCACTGATAGCAGGAACCGCATCATTCATCTTCAGATGACTTCTTAGAGGTCATAATAGATCAATGACATAAGATGACCCAGGTCGACATTTTCAAAGAACACACTGCCAAACGTAATCTTTGTCCCTTATTCAACTGCAAAACTCGGAGCAGTCTTGTATGATTTTGGTCACCATGACCTTCAAAGGGTGAAGCAAGGTCACTGACCTTAAATGAGATTGTGGCCTTTTGCTTAGAAAGAGTTATCTAGGTTCTGGGGGTACTTTGGAGACCAACCTGGAATTTGGCCTTGTTTGACCTTATCTGACCAGGACATCATCTAGTGACCTCAAACTTCGACCTAAGTGAGTTCACGTACAGGTTCACACACCCTGCAAATTTGGTGTCTCCAGCTTAGGAATCTTAGGGGGGGGGGGCGGGCAAATTGACCCCCACCCGAGCAAAGGGTATCTAGCCGGCCACCCGGGCGCGCGTTAACAGGGTTTTCTTCTGCAGGTCTGAATATGGCGCGCCATGTGGTGTTCCGCTAGCACGCCACTTGGACAGCCCGACCAATGCACATTGCAATATACACGGTGTACTCTCATCGGACGTGGACCGGTGCTCCAGTGGCGCGCGGCGGCGCGCCAGCCAGTGACAGGGGAGCGCCGCTGTGTGCAACGATAAGCGGCTTACTACTATGACCAAAGCTTACTACTAAGCGATTGAAGCATAGCCCTTAAAAAGCAGCCCCAGTGACGCCTGGAGTATATGTACATACATGTGCGCACGTAGTATATGTACATACGTACCCAGCGCGCTAGGGCAAGAACATTGCAGTTGCGTTGGGCGGGGCGTATGTGGGGAATAGTGGATAAATGTCACGCATCGGGGCAAGCAACTAATTACCGAGGTGGTGTATTTCTTCAAGTATTCAATGTAAGTATTCATGTAAGTCAGCATAAGTAAGGCTTACACATATTTCAGACATATTATGCATTATATCTAGATTAGACGACTATCAACGTAAGTAAGACGCCTTCCGCGGCGGCGTGGGACAGGGAGGTGGCGGCAGACTTGATTGCTGCATTCACGTAGACGACACCATAAATTGGAGTGCAAATTACTTTGCTGGATTGCAGACTGATTTCGGCCAGCCGAGCGCAGGCAAAATCGATGTGATCGACAACATCCATAAATTTGTAAAGTGCACGATTTTATGAATGCTGACCGAAACATCGCGAAAAACAGAAATGATTTGGGTCGATGGTGTTCCCGCAGCACGGTCTACACGGCTGTGCAATATTCATGCTTTAGCCCCTCTCGGTTTACGCTTGAGCGTTTTGTCTTTGAGATCAGTTCAGGCATGCATAGATCATTCCGAGAGTCAGGCACTCGGAGATCAGTGAAGGCGTTTATTCGCCAGTTCTCTCCTCCGTTGGTGTCGATCAGTCTTGTGTCGCATCGGCGTCAGGGAGCCGAAAAAGAGGCGCGTCACCAGCCCGCTTTCTTCAGTTTTTTTTCCTCGCGACTTTAAAATGTTACTTTTCGTGTGTTAATCGAGTAAAGAGGGGAGCTAGCGACTGATGTTGCGACGTTGTATATATGATCACCGTGCCAAATAGCACACGTGTAGATGCTATGCCATGAAAACGTAAAAACCAAACTTTGGAAACTGTGCCACTTGTACCTGAAAACCGCATGATGACACGATCAGCAGCTTTAAGAAAGTAGACTCGTCTAGAGCGGGACTGGCCGGGCTGGCGGCGCCGATGAAGCTACAGGAATGTCCTGCTGGCTCACGCAAAGATGCGCTTGGCCTGCATAAACAAACTCATACAGCTCCAGTATGTATACATGATGATGGCCCACCATTTTGGCTGTCAGTATAATCATTTCACTCATTTTGCCCGCATCCTAACGCCAGAGGCGCTTTGAGTCACATATGCTAGATGCAGTGGGATATTAATTCACTTCTACCATCGAGAACCACGATGATTTTCAATGACTCGTGCTCATGGCGAGTTCGTTAGAAACAAATACAAATGCGAACGTGAGCATGGTTTTACAATTTAGATGATTCATTCCGTCAGCTGCATAGCAAACTTCTTATAGCACACATAATGCAACTCGTGTCTATGGCATGCACGTACAGCTGTACAATTACTAATAGTGGAAGTACCTTGCCATGAAAGGCGAGCTTCAACTCCGTGCAACATTAAAGTTGCCTCACATCATTTCCCATTATTCAGGTAAGTAGGGTCGCGTGCTTTTTCATGGTTACCTAGTCTCAGGCACTCAAACTATTCCATCGCTCACGGTCCACCACCCCTACCACCACCACGTGTTAGCGCCCAATGCCGAGGCGTGAACAGGCCAGCACAGCGCTGGCTAGAAGCTGGATAAAGGTAGAGCGCGAGCGTACATACGGCCCCCCGTCGCATGCTGAGGGGCACGTACGTCAGACGGCACCTCGAAGAACGCGTCGTCCCAGCTGGGGAAGAGTGCCTTGAACGCCGCCGGCTCATTGCCCTCCTTCACTTGGATGACGGTGGCGTCCGAGCGCGGGGAGGGGTCGGTCTGCACGAACTTCTGTAACGGCCGCATCGACTAACACTGTTAGCGCGAGGAGGGGTTGGTCTGCACGAACTTCTGTAACGGCCGCATCGACTAACACTGTTAGCGCGGGGAAGGGTCGGTCTGCACGAACTTCTGTTACGGCCGCATCGACTAACACTGTTAGCGCGGGGAAGGGTCGGTCTGCACGAACTTCTGCAACGGCCGCATCGACTAGCACTGTTAGCGAGGGGAGGGGTCGGTATGCACGAACCTCTGTAACGGCCGCATCGACTAACACTATTAGCGAGGGGGGGTCGGTCTGCACGAACTTCTGTAACGGCCGCATCGACTAACACTGTTAGCGACGGGGGGGGGGGGGGGGCGGGCGGGGGGGGCGCCGGTGGGAGGCAACGGGAGGGCGGCACACGCAGCTGCCACCCCATGCCGGTCTAGCGTCACATTCTACTATATGGCGTGAGACACTGGAACTGGTGCCACCGTAGAAGGCACTACCGCTGTGTGGCAGTATCGTATCTTCGCATCGGATGGCAAATAAGTGCGGTTCGTCATCAATAGCGAGCAATAAATTCACGTCTGACGGCGGTCGGTGCCACCATAACAGTCACCTTATCGAGCACCGCAACAAAACTCAGCACTGTTCATGAATTTAACGTCGAGCGGTAGCTTCAGCCGCTTCATAACAACGGCGAACTTGAGTGTACCTTGGCGAATTCAAATGACTTCTCCTTCTCCATAGCGCTGGCGTCGTTGCCGATCCAGCAGTACACCTCGTCACCCGTATCCACCAGCATGACGTCATCGTCGTTCAGGTCCTGCGAAGGTCAGTATGCAATCGATAGAGGACCCGGCGCGTCGCGTCGCACTAGCATGGCGACTCTTTCCACTCTGCATATTTCAGCACCTGCGATTATCGTGATGAGTCATGTCTGATTATTCTGCTGTGTTTTCATGAGGAGCCCGACGGGCTTGTCCCTCTAGCGACGCTCGAAAAAAAATGGCTGTTCAGCAGAGCTAATGGCTATTGAATGACAATAGTTGACTGCTATCGAATGGCAACAGCTGCGACTGTTCACCCGCAACATAGCATGGCCAGACTGACTTTTTGGGGAGTACGAGGAGACTTGAAGCTGTCAAAGCGCACAAACAAACGCTAAGCCCAATGATGATACCCGCAACCATTCTACCATATCTTATCCAGAGGCAATATCTCAGTTTGACCTAAATATACCAGGAACTGGCCATCAGTTACAGCAATGCACCTGCACACAAGATAAATGTCCATGGTCCCTGAAACCTGGTGGATATCGCGCCCCAAACCCTCAGACCACCCAGCTTTTACTATGTACACAAGAGCAGTCCTGACCTCCCACGGCACACTCACGTCCTGCTCAAAGCCGTCGACGTCGTTGACGATGAAGTTGCCGGAGCTGTTGATGGTGCAGTGGACCATCTTTTTGGCGCGCTGGGGCGAGCTGGGCTCATGGTGGCCGATCTGGTCGGCAGAGGCGTCCAGCGCCGCCCAGAACTCCTCCGGCTCCTCGCCCTGCCGGCGCGAGGGGGTGTTCAGGCGCGGCTCAGAGTGACAGGGTCAGACTCAGGGACGGCAGCGCCGGACGCTCAGACTCGGAGACCGCACGGTCAGAGGCCAGACAACGGCGCGTCACTGTCCGGTCGTGCTATTTGTCACTGCATTGGCATACCGCTAGTGCAGGGACGCGCCCGGTCAGCGAGCCCGGCTCAGCATCCCATCCAATTCCACATGATGTTCGGCGTAATCAGACCTCGTGAGCGGGACGCGAGGCCCTGCCGGCCGGAGGAGCGCCCTCACCTGGTTGATAACGGTGGGCTCGCTGTCCGGGGAGACCAGAGCCGCGATGCCCGGCGCCACGGCCCGCTCCTCCTCGCAGGACTCCTGAAGCGGAGCAGGCAGCGTCAGTCATCAGCCGCTACTGCCAGGAGGACTGGGAGTCAGGTCAGGTCAGGTCAGGTCAGGTCAGGTCGGGTCAGACTGCAGAAGACAGAACAGATGACGGTGAAGTGCTGAAACAGGCGGCCAACGAACCTATCTAAAATGAGAGACCCACTTAGGATGAGTAGAAAAGGACTGGGAGATAACAAAGTAGCTAGTCATATCTGCTTACTTCTGTCTGCTGCATATCCAAGATTGTGCGACTATCAGCATCCGTTTGCTTCAAATATGGACCACAAATACACGACTCTAACTAATGCATTATACCCGAAGACAGCCGACGCGCAGGAAGGAATAAAAGCCCTCATGTCGGGGCAGGTACATATCCTTTTGGTAATTTCTCTCTAGTCAACGCCCACTGAACCCATGTTCACTTTCCAGAAAGGCAGGGGGCTCAGCATCCTTGCTCAACCCCCCCCCCCCCCCGGCGTTTTCCTCGCCCCGTCGCCGAAAGTGTTATTGCAATAAATTGGACACCACTCTCCCAGTCTACACGACAGTTGCCTCCCGGCCACCAAGCACACCACAGCTTCCCGGCCCTGCCATCGGGCGGCGCCAGCACCGACCTGGCCGTTCCAGATGTAGGTGGTGCCGGGCGTCTCCAGCACGAACACGTCGTCGGGGCTGAGGTAGGCCGCCTGCTCGGGCACCTGCACGGCGCGCGTGTCAGCCTCGCTCAGGCCGCGCACGTGGAACATGCGCGTGCCGTCCGCGTCGTACGTGTCGTGGTCGTGAACGTTCTTGAAGCCACTCGCGTGGCCGCCCATGAAGACCACCATCTTGCCTGCGGCGGGACCGGCCGAGTGAGTTGCGGCTCAGCCAAGCACGGGCTCCGGGGTGCACTGGTTCGGTACATGGAGGGGGACGCGACACTACACTGAGACGCAATTAAGCCACAAAGAAGTGTTTTCCCCTACGAGTGGTTGCTTTGCGACACCTATGACCACGACACGTCCGCGTCCCAAGCAATCGTACGAAGAGCACGATCGCCGCTTCCGCCCTATGATGACAGCCGACATTTCACATTCAAACGCACGTCATGACCGCGGGCCTAATGAACACACCACCCCCTGCCTGATCAGTGACCAGCCGACCGTCACAGCACGATCCCAGCACCTACCCTTGAAGAGCATGAGGAAGTGGCGCGGCTCCTCGCCCTGGCTGACGCGCACTTGGACCGCCTTGCCGCCCAGGTCGTCGTCCATCTTGACCGCCTGTAGTGCCGACGCCGCCTTCTCGTCGTTGGAGCTCTCCTTGCCCTGCAAACAAGAACACTCGGCTGCCATTCGGAAGGCCACTGTGGAGGTGCGATTTTAACCCGCTGGCAACAGAGCGCCACGAATTTAGGCGACTAGATGAAACAAGCTGTCAATGTTCATCACACAAACCACGCACCGATGCTCGAAAACACGTGTCTTGATCATCGTTCGTCCAGCTATTCGGGCGCTTTAAAACTTGGCACCGCATACCTGCCAGAAGTAGATGATGTACTGCTCCCTGCCCTCCTTCTCGTAGGTGTACTTGAGGACGTAGGAGTCGCCGCCGAAGAACATGCCGTGCGCCTCCTCGGCCACTGGCGCCAGATCCATCTCCTCGACCCTGACGAAGGACACGAGGCCGTCAGAGTTGGCCGGTCCTTGTGCCATCCCGTCCCCAACCAGCGCGGCCGGTCACCAACGCCAAAACGACACATGACATACCCGGTGTCCATGCTTAGCCTTGTTTTGTTATTGCGGGTCTTACAGGGAAGCTTTATAAGCTGGCCGAGGGAAGCAGAGGAAGTTCCACCCAACTTTACACACTTGGCCGTGACAGCGAGATAGCATCGACAGATGGTACAACCGCACAACCACTGCTGGCGTCTCCTGTCCTTTTCACCGGCAGAAGGATCGAGTATCGCGATCAAGGGGACGGAGCATGCACATTATAAGGCAAAGAACGACACCTCCGATAGTTCACGCTTAATCACATTCCCATTGACGTTCAGGGCATGTGAAACAATGTCAGTAAGCATACCATTGGCGACAAGAGGTGCCTTTGAAAGCAGTCTCACCATTTCTACCCGAAAGCGCCGCACCACATCGGCCAGAACTCACGCGGGCCAGCCCAGCGGCGCCGAGTGGCAGCCTCACCGGAAGATTTCGAGCTGGCCGGACGCGTCGTCGGGCATGAAGCCGATGGCAGCACCGGCAGACTTCTGGATGATGTGGCGCTGCTCGGCCGGCGAGTGGGCCGACAGGTCCAGGTTCGGCAGGCTCTCTGGAGAGCACGGCGCCACGTCAGGGGCGCGCCGACGGTACAATACGTCAGGGGCGCGCCGACGGTACAGTACGTCAGGGGCGCGCCGACGGTACAGTACGTCAGGGGCGCGCCGACGGTACAGTACGTCAGGGGCACGCCGACGGTACAGTACGTCAGGGGCGCGTAGACGGTGCAGTACGTCAGGGGCGCGCCAACAGCACATCGTACGCACGAGACGAGCTCTATCCGACTGCCAACGGATATTGCTAAAAGTAGCTTTCTTTTCCAGTATGGGTAGAGCATGTCTGTATGATTGTCATACAAATGTTTCACTATCGGTCAGTGAACATTAAGCATGTTTCGATGTTCATGCTATAATATTCCCACTGGAAGTGGACTTGAAACGCCCCATTTTTACCGAAGCTCCATTCTAAGAAAAGTCAGCCGCGAACACAGACTTGCTGGCTTTCGATTCGACCAGCTGGACGCACCTGCGATCTGCTCCTCGGTGTACACCTTGCCCAGGCCGACCTGGGCGTCGTCGTCCACCCAGCGGGAGAAGTACTGCTTGAACACGGCCGGCTCGGCGTCCTCCACGATACGCTCCACCTGGAGCAGCCGGTGGGTCGGGTTAGGTCAGGCTATGCCAGGTCAGGTCAGGTCAGCAGCGCAACACGCCTCATCTAGGGCCGCAGGTGTTTTGTCAGGTGGCGGTCGAAGGCGTGCGAAACCATATCACGAAACGTGCGATCCATGACGCTGCCCCGCAGACGGGTGGTCCCGGAAGTCAGCGATTTGCTGACAGCGCCTGTCACGCGGCCGGTGTTCTTTTTCCCGGCGCATACCAATGACAGGGGACAGCGATCCTGACCCGCAACTCTACGCAAGAGACGCAAAGAGGTCGACATTCCCAGGCTGGCTTACTCTGAGCGTGGAGCCGTTGTCGGCCGTTTGGCGATGCGTCCTCACCTTGGTCCAGACGGGCAGACCCTTCTGCTGCATGTACTTGGTGGCCTTGGTCATGGCCGACTCCTTCTCGGCCTTGGCGCTGTCGCGGCCGATCCAGACGAAGAAGCCGGCGGCGCCAGTGTCCAGGATGAAGCAGTCCTGAGAGCCGGACTTGGATGTAACGGCAGGAGGAGCGTTAGACAGCGTCGGTGGGTGGTGCTGGCCACCGGCAGCAGCTCCAGACAAAGCAGACGGCACGCGCAGCACCCTCAGCCTCAGCGTTAGCAACCGAACAGCGCCGTCGTGCAAGGACAAATCCGCGTGCGTAGCGTTGTTTTGCAAAACGCGGTTTTGCCTTTCCACGACAGAGTGGACAAAATAAAGAGGGGCACCAACAAGGACCCGGACATAAGCAGGCGCTAGGACCGCGGAACGCCCATGGAGTAACACGTATAGGCCGTGTGTGTCTATGTTTGAACCTTTGCCTTCGCAAAGCCAGCTCGTTCACCGCAGCGACATGAGACGTTAGCCGTTACGTGGAGACCATTAGTACCGTTTATGTCAATTAAACGTACATGCGGGATAGATCTGCTGAAGACCAATGGCACGTGCGATCTCAAACGGCGCGCAACAACCACAGTCCGTACGGAATTTCAAACTAAACGAGCCAACAAACACATGCCACACTGAATGTTACCGAACGGTAGTGAATACTTCATGCCAGTTGACAAGCCAAAGATCAAGAGACCATGCGAGAAAGAGACAAGATCTATGCAAACGCATTCAATGTTACGAACCATTTAAGGTTATATTTGCCTTCTGAATGTAAAACAACAAGCATGAATATATAGTGGAGCTATCTGCGCATAACAAACAAGCAGAAAGTAGAGGTGCATAAACATCAATCATTTAAATTTGAACAAATCACCCGCATTCGTACATGGATTATCAAGACACCAACAATCAACAGAGCCACGTCAAATTTATTTTTAGGTCATAAGTGAAGATCATTTTACCCGGGCGGTGCAGTTGAGACTGAACGGAAGGGTGAGAGAACACCGTTAAAGTGGTTTGGGCCCGGCTCACCTCCGAGTGCAGCATGTCCTGCGTCAGCGGGCGGGCGCCGACCTCCTCAATCTCCACCGAGTCGTCGCCACCGTCGCTCACTTTGTACAGCGTGGCCGCTTTCTGCCACCAGAGGAGAGGATCGGTCAGAAGAGCTCAGTGCGCCAGTGACCAAAGTGCGCCGGCGACCTGCCCCGAGGATGGCCATTTTCGAAAACACGTCACGCATGCATGTGAGATGAAGGGAATCAGTTCGCGATCAATACTTTTCGATTTTTAGGCGAGGAAGTTACATGAACCACCCTCTCAGCAAGCGTCACCTTATCTGTTTATAATTGAGGAACATTGCATGAATCAGCTGACGACGCCCGCACCTTTTTGACGCTACAATGGTCACCTGTACCCAGGAGACATCACAATGGTCACCTGTACCCAGGAGACATCACAATGGTCACCTGTACCAGGAGACATCACAATGGTCACCTGTGCCCAGGAGACATCACAATGGTCACCTGTACCCAGGAGACATCACAATGGTCACCTGTACCCAGGAGACATCACAATGGTCACCTGTACCCAGGAGACATCACAATGGTCACCTGTGCCCAGGAGACATCACAATGGTCACCTGTGCCCAGGAGACATCACAATGGTCACCTGTACCCAGGAGACATCACAATGGTCCCTGTACCCAGGAGACATCACAATGGTCACCTGTACCCAGGAGACATCACAATGGTCGCCTGTACCCAGGAGACATCACAATGGTCGCCTGTGCCCAGGAGACATCACAATGGTCACCTGTGCCCAGGAGACATCACAATGGTCACCTGTGCCCAGGAGACATCACAATGGTCGCCTGTGCCCAGGAGACATCACAATGGTCGCCTGTGCCCAGGAGACATCACAATGGTCACCTGTACCCAGGAGACATCACAATGGTCGCCTGTGCCCAGGAGACATCACAATGGTCACCTGTGCCCAGGAGACATCACAATGGTCACCTGTGCCCAGGAGACATCACAATGGTCGCCTGTGCCCAGGAGACATCACAATGGTCACCTGTACCCAGGAGACATCACAATGGTCGCCTGTGCCCAGGAGACATCACAATGGTCACCTGTACCCAGGAGACATCACAATGGTCACCTGTACCCAGGAGACATCACAATGGTCACCTGTACCCAGGAGACATCACAATGGTCACCTGTGCCCAGGAGACATCACAATGGTCACCTGTAACCCAGGAGACATCACAATGGTCGCCTGTGCCAGGAGACATCACAATGGTCACCTGTGCCCAGGAGACATCACAATGGTCACCTGTACCCAGGAGACATCACAATGGTCACCTGTACCCAGGAGACATCACAATGGTCACCTGTGCCCAGGAGACATCACAATGGTCACCTGTACCCAGGAGACATCACAATGGTCACCTGTGCCCAGGAGACATCACAATGGTCACCTGTGCCCAGGAGACATCACAATGGTCACCTGTACCCAGGAAACATCACAATGGTCACCTGTTCGTTCCTCTCGTGGCTGACGTCATCATCGGTCGCCGGCGCGTCGGCCACGTCGTCATTGGAGCCGCCGCCCAGTGCCTCGAAGAACGCCTCGAACTCGCCGCTGTCGGCCGACTCGTCTGCGGAGGGGGGGGGGGAGGAGGGGAGGGGGGAGGGGTGGTGAGCGGCGCACCCCGCTGCGATTGCTTCGTCAACGCTTCAAAGCCGTCACGGGCCAGGAGCACCTGACGGCGTCACGCGAGCGAGGAGTGGACGGTGGTACGGGCACGGAAACACCAGGTCCTTCAACGGGAAATGACACCCAGCCCGGGACATCATCACCTCTGGGGAGTTATTTTGGGGATCGATCGTAACAACGGTCCAGCTCGGCACTGCCTGCAGCGAGTTTCTGAAAACAGCTGCAGCCGCCCCGTTAGAGTCGGCCGGGGGCAAACAAATGGAAGGAAGCCGACAAAGGCAGCTATGAATGACAGCAGCTGGCCAGACTGAAGCGAACAAAGCATTCACAGCACTTCATCCAAACAATTGACGGAAACTGTGGCAATTTGCCAGGAGCTATGACAGGAAGTCGCACTGGATAGCGAGTATCTAGCATGGAACTGTCCTCTCCTCCAAACCAGGACTGACAGCAGCGAGGGGCACCTGAGACGCGACCGGAGGGATAAGGTACACGTCCAAGAAGGCATAAGGTACACGTGCGCGGCGAGATAATGTACACATACACGGCGGGATAAGATACAGGTACACGGCAGGATGGAGTACACGCGTATGACGGGATAGGGTACACGTACACAACGGCCTAAGGTACACGTACACGGTGGCATAAGGTACGCGTACATGGTAGGATTGGGTGCACGTACACAGTGGGACCAAGTAATGACACAGCACGCCTAACATTGCTATGGCGAGAAGAAGGCGATTATGCCATATAGCGTACAGCAACGTTAAGCCGCTCTTCAAATGGTCTACCACCGGCCTATTTGCCATCATAGTTTGACCGCTAAAGCACCTCGCCCCTAGTTTCCCGTAACCGTCCTGGGCACGATCCCAGAATCATACATTACGACACATGCGTCTTCCGTGAATCCGTCGAAGCCCCCACCCACGTGCTGCCACGCCCAGGCGCAGAGCTGGCAGCGGGCCACCATCGCTCTCCATCCAGAACAGCTGCCCGTCGCCAGTCTGCCAACGCCGTCTCGGCGGCGGCGGCGACGGCTGCACCCAAACACGACGGAACGCACGGCTCGCGCCGACCATCTGCTCCTCTTCCGGGGAGGAAGGAGAGGCGGGAGAGAGAGGGGAGGAGGAACACCTCAGCCGGGATAAATCGGAGGAAGTCGAGATCCGGGGGGGGGGGGGGGGGCGACCACGGCCCGTCCGGGGGCGAGCTGCAGTCAGCTGTGCCCGGGCGGGAGAGGATCTCCACCACTTCGACGGCAGTCCCACTGCGGTGGCGGCGGTCTCACCGCTTTCGATCGGAATCCAGTACCCGAAGCGTGGTTAAGTCCCACAACGTGCGAGGGCCAAACAGCTTTTTGAAGTATATTTGTCATGCACCCCCGTGCAGTGCACCCCGTGAGTGGACGTTATATGCCCACCGCTCTTCACCGTCGCCGCCCCCCCCCCCCCCCTTCCCACGCCCATGCGGCTCCCCGCTGCGCTTGGAAGTGAGCAGATACCTCCCCGACCGCAGTGCGGCGCGGCGGCGAGCCCTACCGAGGATGAGGATTTTGGCGCCGCCGGCGTGGTCGTTGTCGCGCATCTGCGAGGCCGACTGGATGGCCTTCAGCCGCTCGGTGCGTCGGCTCTCCGGGCCCGTCCACAGGTAGATCGTGTCCACCGTGTCCAGGATGAAGCAGTCGCCCTTGTTCATTGACGCGATGCCCATCTCCACCTGCCCGGGCAGAAGTGGGCCATGTGGGGTGTGGGCTCAGGAGTTTGGTGCCGGGGTTCATACGTGTCGGCGGATACGTGATATACACGCCGCGATTTGAAGATGTCTTATGTATTATGAGGCTGCGGGCTTCATGACACTTTTAAGACTTCGTACTGTCCTGTTACGTTAGACAAATGTCAGACAGACAGGGAAATGCGGTGGACAACGGCTCTGCTGCAACATCTAAGGGTTCGTACAATCAAGTCTGGTGAAAAGGTCGTGAATCTGGTGCAACGCATTCTTCACCCACACATCTCGTATGAGTATTGCCCCCACACAGCCTGAGGGGACCGAGCCAGCCAGCCCAGATCCTGTGCTCGCCTCTGGCTATCGACCCCGACCCTATTATCTTCGTCTGGCCCAAAAGCAGCGCCCCGAGCGGTCGATCGGCCTCGGCCGTCTGGCCCGTCTGCGCCGCGCCGCGCCCGCCAGGTGCCCTCGTGACCCCTACCTGAGAGACGCGCACGTTCCGGCGGCCCTTGACCTGGAACAGCGCCGGCTCGTAGTCGTCCGGGTCCACGTGGCGGAATCCGCTGGCCACGCCTCCCTTCAGGTACTGGACTCCTGCTGGATGACACGACAGGCTTGAGATACGCCGCGCGGACGGAAATGTGCGCGGAATGAGACAACTTCCGCCGCGTTGAACGAAGGTCAACATTTGTGCCGACAGCGGCGGAATTACGGTCGGTGCCAGACGCCTATTGTATCTGGGAGCCGGGCGTATGGCGTGTGGGGAAGTCTGCACGACAGCGCACTCTCGGCGCACGCGAGCGACGCTGACAGCGTTACAAATGCAAGGGTATCCGGATCGAGCAGACGCACGCATGGGCGGGCATCTCAAACGCAGCAACGGCGCCCGCCCTAAATGCAAAATATCCCGCAAGCTACGCCACAAAAGCACCGGCGGTATTATTAAGCCGAATAACATCACTGTTTACAGATTACATAACGCTGCATTTACGACCACGAGCATGTGTGACGATAACTCTCTTTTCTTCAATGGAAACAGCTCACGCACGTAGCAAGACAGTTCACATTTGTGCAAACGACGGACGCCGTTCAGCTGTTGGTGTACCTTTTTTGAAGTAAGAGAGGAAGAGGGCCGATTCGTGGTCCTGCACCTCGCGGTGCTGCACGGGCTTGCCGCCCAGAGAATCGTCCAGCTCGACGGCCTTGATCGCCGCCGTGCCCCACTCATCCTGCGGAAGGCCGGCGACGTGAGGCGCGATTGTGACAATCACAACAGCAGCCCTTACGAAACACGTAGTACTAGTGACTATGAGTGGAAGAAAACACTTGGGCATTAATTGGGCTGCCCCATTCCGGTTATGTAATGGCCTATCTGTCCTCCAATTTCCTCAGCAATACCAAACTCAGAGGGTTCGAAACACGACAGCAACGCTAAGCGTTCTAGGTCTGACAAAAAGGCGCTTGCACTTTCCCGTCAAGAACAGGCCACTCACTATTGCGGCGGTGCCGCAGCCATGATAGCTTAGTGCAGGGAATATTCCGCCTTTACATGGAGTTTTAACCTAACCGACAAGTTACGCGCTGCGCTCTGTTAGACAGAAACACTTTCCCCAAGCCACCGTTTGGAGGAGATTGCGCGTGAACTCCTTTTCCTCACACATTTCGGGTGTCAACCACTTTCTTACAGAGGGGAGGGCATGGCCTCATGTGCGGTAGGGGGGCAGCTGCGATTCTCGGCCAGGATGTGACGTCATGTTAGGAGGCGTGAAATGGGACACATGAATCAGTGAGTGAAGCCATCAATGACGTCACGCCACCACGCGCGGCGAACCGGACCTGCAGAACCGCACGGTGTGATGTCATGCACACATGATGTGACGTCAAACCGATGACGCACTAACCGGAACGCCCTCCCCGTTCCCGGCATCTCTGGCGCCGTGCAAGAACGAGTCCCAGCTTCATCCCGCCGTAACAGGCGGCGGGATAAAGCTGGATCAAGCTGGATTCCTCTCCGTGCCGTCCAGGACACGTCATATGCTCGCCCGGGCCACATCAGGCCAGCGGAGGCCGGCGGGACGTGAGGGCACGCGGCCGCCGCCGCCATGGAAGACTGCAGCACCGCTTGCAGCTGCTCGTGATGGTCACAGCGTCGCCGGATTCCACGGAGCTCGGCGACAGACGCGTCTGATCAGGCTGCCTTTATGGCGCGCGCACGGCCGCCGCCGACAAATGGCGACGCGCCGCATGGCCCGCGACTGATGCGGCGCTGGACGGCGCCGGAGGGAGACAGACCGTGACGTCACGCCGGGGGCGGGGCCGCGTCGAGGTCGGGGTCGGTCATGAAGTTTCCGCTGTAGCTCTGCATCCCGGATCGATACCAGGTGGTCCCTGGCAGCGCCAGGCTGGGGCTCAGCCGAAGCCGGCTGCAGCTGGACGTGCTTCTGTCTAGCTTTCGTCACCGACTCGACGCAGGCATGCAATTACGAGGCGTTAGAGCACCAGTCGCTAACATTGGGGGGTGTGGCCAACAGCAGACGTGGCGAACACCTGAACCAAAGTACAGGTTTCGTTGCGATGTCTGGCTTGTTGGAATTCCGCAGCTGCATCAGGTCTGCATCCGTTCCCCACATGCCCCCACGTTTGACGGCGCCAGCCAGCTGCAGGTACCACGGCCGGCCCCGCCCCATTCCATCCCACACGGGTCCGGCCGGAGCCACCTCACGTCCACCCCAGACACGCGCCATTCCGATGCTATGGTGCCGGAGGCCGAGGCTGAATAATTGCCGGCGATGCGACAGCCATGCGTGGACTGACAACGCTGAGGTTTTGCCTGGACTGACGATACTGAGACACGTCCTGACGACGCTGAGGTGTTGCCTGGATGGACAAACACTGAACAAGTTCTCTCCTGACAACGCTGGGGTGTTGCCTGGACGGACAATCAACTGATACAGTATGACAACTCTGAGGTTTGCCTGGACGGACAAACTGAGATCAGTCCTGGACAACGCTGAGGTTTTGCCTGGACTGACGATACTGAGACACGTCCTGACAACGCTGAGGTGTTGCCTGGATGGACAATACTGAGACACGTCCTGACAACGCTGAGGTGTTGCCTGGATGGACAATACTGAGACAAGTCCTGACAACGCTGGGGTGTTGCCTGGACGGACAATACTGAGACAAGTCCTGACAACGCTGAGGTTTTGCCTGGACGGACAATACTGAGACAAGTCCTGACAACGCTGAGGTTTTGCCTGGACGGACAATACTGAGACAAGTCCTGACAACGCTGAGGTGTTGCCTGGACGGACAATACTGAGACAAGTCCTGACAACGCTGAGGTGTTGCCTGGACGGACAATACTGAGACAAGTCCTGACAACGCTGAGGTGTTGCCTGGACGGACAATACTGAGACAAGTCCTGACAACGCTGAGGTGTTGCCTGGACGGACAATACTGAGACAAGTCCTGACAACGCTGAGGTGTTGCCTGGACGGACAATACTGAGACAAGTTCTGACAACGCTGAGGTGTTGCCTGGACGGACAATACTGAGACACGTCCTGACAACGCTGAGGTGTTGCCTGGACGGACAATACTGAGACAAGTCCTGACAACGCTGGGGTGTTGCCTGGACGGACAATACTGAGACAAGTCCTGACAACGCTGAGGTTTTGCCTGGACCGACAATACTGAGACAAGTCCTGACAACGCTGGGGTGTTGCCTGGACGGGCAATACTGAGACACGTCCTGACGACGCTGAGACACCGTCCACACCACAAAACGCTGACTCGCGTCGGATGCAGTCACGCTGATACAAACGCCGAGCCTCGCCGGCTGTAGGCCGCTTCTCATGTATACGGATCCAGCGTCGGTGCGGCGCCGGCACCGGGCTTTTAAACGACACTAGCCCCACACCGGCGCCGGCGGTGCCGGCCCCCGTCCGGCGGTGGCAGACACGGCCGGCGGTGACTCACACGCCGGCACGACCTCACCGCGACCTTGGAGACGGGGGGTGGGGGGGGGGGGGGGCTCCGCTGGATCGGCGGGACCAAAGCCGCTCCGACGGATGCCCGTCACGAAGACGGCCTGGCAGCCACATCGCGAAAGGCTGGGGCGTAAGGCTAGAATGCTGCAGCTCCAGACAAGGGCGAGGCTGCAATCCGAGGACGCCGCACAGCAACATGGATAGTCCGTCGGCGCCCAGGAGCCAAGCGTTGTTTACTTGAAGGCTGCAGGACTGGGCAGAAGTGACACGGGCACCACCAGAAAGCCAGCGCTCGCTTGCAAAGGGTAAGTTACACTTATGGCCCCCGCGTGTGATGCCTACAGCAGGCTCGGCTCATACAGTCCGTCAGACATCACGCTTGATCAGCGAGGGACGCGTCTTTTGATCCGACTCGGCCCGATACATTATACACCTGGCCAAACAGATGTTGCCGATATGGCCGGGTCGTCACCGTCAGAGCACACGCGGCGTGCGTGCGGACGACATAGCATGGTCACAACCGACATCGGCTTATTACCCGATGGATTCCTATCGCTGAGGTCTGCGTGACATTCTACCGCGTCGGTATAGCCAGATTGATTCCAACCGCCGAGTTTTGTTTGGCATTCAACCCTATCCGCATCGCGCTCAACTTTACTGCCATCCATCATTTTTGTTTGTGGCACGGATACAGATTTGAGCTCGCGTGAAGCCGACCGGCCGATATCCGCTTCCCCGCTCCGTGCGCAGTTGGTGATCTGAACCTGCAGCGGCCGTGGCGAGGTGACTCACAGCAGCCCACATACCGCCCGGGCCGCCGGAAACTGCACCGGGCCGCCCACCTTTCCCGCACATGACCGGCACCCGAGGCGGCCCGCGCTGGCCCGGCGTGGGAAACGCCCCGCTGCCGAAGGAGCGGCCGCACGAGAATGGTGCGACCTACCGACCGGGGGCGCGCCCTCCGCCGCCTCCAGCAACGGCACTCATTTACATGGGCTACTTCGGCGCAAGCTTCGTCATGACGCAGTCCAAAGCCAAGCGCAGCCAGATGATGGATACCATTCTGCATCCACCCACGCGGTAGCCACCGCCGCATTTTTTCGGTAGAGCGGTCCACTCCACTGAGTGGCTATTTTCGGTTCACCTCTGTCGTCACCCGAGCGTTCCAGCTCGGAATAGCGACGGAAGTGGCAAGCGTCGACGCCCGAACCCAACCGGGCGCCGGCCAGACCCGAGCGGCGTGACCAGACAGAGCGCGCCGACAGCTGGCCGCGCGCTGCCGCCGCCAGACACCGGAACAGCGGTCCAGCGTGACCGGCGCCGCCGGCCGCTGGGAAGCGGCCAGGCGACTCAGTCCGGCGGCTTCCCAGCATGTCGGCACGACAACGGTCCCAAGCCGGAGCCGGCCGCTGGAAAACGGTCAGGCGACTCAGTCCGACGGCTTCTGGGCAGTCCGGTATGGCAACGAGCAAAAGCCGGAGCCGGCCGCTGGGAAACGGTCCGGCGGCTTAGTCCAACTGCTTCTGAGCAGGCCGGCACGGCAGCGGACCAAAGCCGGAGCCGGCCGCCACGGCCGCGTGACCAACGGATGACGTGTGACGCGTGACGCGGCGTATGACCGGGTCACGCGCCCGCCGTCTGGTCCTGGTCTGGTCTGGTCCTGGTCCGTCTGGTCTGGGGGCACGCTTTGGCATCGACATGACATGACTTTGCCATTGTGATGTGCAGAGCGCACGTGCCACTGCAAGACGAGAATGAAACGTGTCTTGAACAGCACCGACAACTATCAACCGCAGACGGGTCTGAAACTGCTTTACCGCGGACGGGTCTGAAACTTCCTCAACCGCAGATGGGTCTGAAACTTCCTCAACCGCAGACGGATCTGAAACTTCCTCAACCGCAGATGGGTCTGAAACTTCCTCAACCGCAGACGGGTCTGAAACTTCCTCAACCGCAGACGGGTCTGACACTTCCTGAACCGCAGATGGGTCTGAAACTTCCTCAACCGCAGACGGCTCTGAAGCTTCCTCAACCGCAGACGGGTCTGAAACTTCCTCAACCGCAGACGGGTCAGAAACTTCCTCAACCGCAGACGGGTCTGAAACTTCCTCAACCGCAGATGGGTCTGAAACTTCCTCAACCACAGACGGCTCTGAAACTTCCTCAACCGCAGACGGGTCTGAAACTTCCTCAACCGCAGCTTCCTCGACCTGCGCTGCAGCGGCGCCAAACGGCGCTTGCTTTACGGCGCGGTGCCGGGGCAGGTGAGGGCCGCGGTTCGCGAGCGCGGCGGCGAGTCGCGCGCGGCTGGGCGGGTCCCGTCCGCATGTGGAGCGACGACGCTGAGCGGATCAAGATCGATCCGCTGCGACACGAGCTGCTCACAGGCATTAGGTCTATCAGTCGCTCCGCGGTGCCAAACAAAACGCCCAGAAATCTGCCCGGCGGAATCGGTGACGCGGCGGGAAGCCAGGCGTGTCGGCCTGGGGCGCCTGCGTCCGGAGTTCTGCGTGCGCTGGGATGTTCGCTTTTTAGTTTTTTTCATGCATCCCGCTGCGACCAATAATGGAGCTGCGGGCAGCCGCGTTTTTCCATTCGGACGAGACCCGCCGACACCGGATCCATCCCGGGCCAGCTCGAGCCGGGCGTGTACAGCGTCTGGTTTGCGTGTCTGAAGCGGCACCGCCGCATCCAAAAACGGCGCGTAAGCAGCCGAGTCGTGTTTGTGTTCGTCATTTGACACGAGTTTACGACTTCCCGTCTGGTGTTTACTCATCTGCCGACAGCGCTCACCTGCGACGACTCCTTGCCCAGCCAGAAGTGAACATCGTGCACCAGCTGGTCCCGCTGCAGTTTGGTCTGGAAGCAGAACACATCGTGGGCACCATGGACAGGTGAACACTGACTAACAGTATGACAGTGACAGGGCAGTGACAGCGGCGCTTCACTTGTCAATAAACATCGCCACTCACTGCAAATCATATTACCGCCCATTGCACGCGGACCGGACACAGAGGGGAGAACATAGGCTGGTGGGGGTCTGACAGACCCTCGGGGCGCTCGCGCGGGACCGTCCGAGCCTGTCGCGGCTCGTGGCCACAGACGCAGCAAGTCACACGGGATGTGCCAGTCCTCCCGGATCCCGGGCGGACGTCCTGCAGTGACCGGAAGGCCTGGGCGCGTTTGTGGCCGCCTGAGGCGCTGGCTGTACGCGTCGGCGCCGCCGCCGCCGACCGGCCGCCGAACCAGCCGGCGCTGGGACTGAGGTCTTCTCAGAGATCGCCAGCGCTGGCACAGCTCCAGGTTGTTTCGGCTCGTGTTTGGCAGGCTACTACGCCCGGTCACCAGGAAAACCAGGCAGCTAACGGGAAACTTCTCCCCCAGACCTCCTACACGGCTCTGCCGCGTGCATTCTGTCTCGGGCTGGTAGGATGTGTGGTGAATATGGAACAGCTTATCCAAGTCATAACGACACATGACTGTATTCTAAGCCCTTGCATACGCACCTTGAGAATAATGTAGCAGTCGCCTTCGTAGAATTTGCCATGCTGGGCCTCGTCATAGGTCTTGACCTCGAAGTTCTGAAACAGACGTGTCGCGGATAAGGAAGGCACTTATAGACCATGTGTGGTTCAGTCAGACACCGTACCAAAAGTGAACACACGCCCAGCTAATGCAGTATTTCCACAGCGGAATGCTGTAGCGTTCTGCCGCACATCTCCATGAGGGGAGCCAATGCCGGTGCCGCATGCTCAGCAGGTAAGTAGAGGCACCAGCCTGTGTGCCGCTCGCCTACACACACTAAGACGACAAACCCATCATTCATGCGGGCCGCACCGCGACGACGAGAAAGTCTGAACCACCGATTCCTATCTGAGCCAAATATGCCTGGACCTTCCTGAGTCACCGGCGTCCCGTGAGTCATATTGTTCCAGTTTGGTGCAGTTAGTTCCTGCCCGTACCGAGGCGCAGTGATCATGACGACAACGGTACAATTGCCGATGTTACAGCGTGGAGCCTCCACCCGCGTGCTGGCGAACGAGCGGGCAGTCTGTCCGATTCCTCTATGAAGTCCCAGACAACCCCAACTTAGCTTTGGCCCGACTGTCTTTCCCGATAACTTCCTTCCCATGTCAATACTGGTCTGTCTTTTCTCAGAAACCAGCGAGCTTAATCTTCCCCCCCCCCGCGCTCAGAAAGCGCTTTCCTCTTGCTCCCCAACACTCCCTGGATTAACAGCAAGAGAGAGAATGCGCACCCCTTTCCGTCCTCTGTTCATCTAGACAACAGTCTTCTTCAGACCTTCATCCCGAGCCCTCAGACCCGCCGCGTTAGCTCCGCTCCCCCCTGCCTGCCAGGACGTCACTGCTCCTCCTCAGACCTCACCCCGGGGCTTTCAGTCAAGCTGCGCCAGCTCCACCTGTTCCTGCCTGGATGTCGCCAGTCCTACCCAGGCCTCCCTCCCGGGTCTTCAGTCCCACTACATCAGCTCTGCTCCCCCCCCCCCCCCCGCTCCCTTCTCCCTCCCTGGATGTCGCCGCCGCCGCCGCCGCCGCCCGGCTCAGCGACGCGCGACGGACGCAGCCGTGACCTTGAGGCGCCGGACGGCGAGCGGGGGCACCGTCCGACAGAACTCTCCCCCCCCCCCCCCCCCACAATCGGCCGGGCGGACTCTAAGAGTTCAGCGGGAATCTTAACGACACAGCAGCAGCTAACCAATGCTTCATGCTTGATGATCTGTGGTATGAAAGGTAAAACGAAACGGGAAGCTGGTCCCGTACTAACGAACAGCGAGACTCGTTCCTGAGACCACGAGATAAGTTCACAACTTCTGTGACGATCGATAAGGTTCGCTACCCAAAGCCCAGTCAGGCACGCCACCCGCGCTGCAGGCACAGCGAACATCAGCTCCCTCACCAATGGCGTTTAACGACAGCATCCGTCCGGACAGCTGCCCGACCACAAACCGTATAAAAATGACGTTTCAACGGACGCCGTACCCAGCTGCCCATGTGAGTGATCATATCATTATAATATCCACCGAGACTCTCGCAGTTTGAAACCGCCGCCGGTCCACCCATCGGTCGGATGGCACCACGGATGTGACCCCACCGCTGGATAGATTCACATTGGATTCCCATCTCGCTCGATCCACCCACCACCAACGGCACACGCGGTTTACCACACCACTTCCGCTACTCATAACCACCCCGATTTGAAAAACCATATCGTCGTCCTCCTTGTGATATACGCGAGGAAGTTACAGCAGAAAGAGGTGGGAGCCGACGCCAGATGACTGCGGCGTAGCCCGCCACGCCCGAACCAGGCATAAACGGCGTGTACTTCGCATCATTCTAACTGCGGTCCCGTATGCAGCTAATGGTCACACTCCTCTGAGCGTCACGGAACCACGAGGCAGACAGTGTAACGCCCGAGTCCCGCCGCGCCCACGCCCGCCACCGCTAGCCGGCCGGCCGGCCGGCGGGAGCCCCACGTCTGGGGGTGGGGCACCGCCAGCCCGTATCACCGATACCGAAACGATGCGCCGCCGGCTACTGACGCACAGACGAGATCGCTCCACTCACCTCAATACGCCAGATCCACAGCTTCGGCTCCTGACCGACTCCTTCGAAAGCGGGGTCCATGGTGAGCGAGAGGGGAGTTGCCCTGACACGCGCTGGCTGTCTCGGGGTCTGAGGAGTTGTGCTCCGAGCAGAGGGCGGCCGACGGCTAGTTGATGCCGGCGCCCACTAGGGGCGCTGCCTGCGCCGCGGTGACTCACCGCACGCCGGCCCCCTCGGACGGCCTCGGCGCATGCGCGTTGGCGGCTCGCAGCAGTACGCAGAATTGATGTACCTAGGAGGCCGCCGGAATCGAGTCATTTCCAAGCTGGAGTAGGTAACATGGGACAGTGAATGTGGGCGGGTCGGCGGCCTGCTCGTCAGCCTGCGGCTTGTGACGTCTCATCCAGCGCAGTGCGCATGTTTTGTGTGTATGCATATGCACATGTTATACAGCGTCTTGCGTATACGTATAAAAACTGACCCAATTATCAAGACATCGCCAAATGGTTGAATGCGAAGCCGAAGCGCTGGTGAGCCATTGCGCCGGTCCTCAAAACATGGCGCGCGTTTCTGCTGCCTGGACCTTTGCGTCCGCTGACCCGTGGTGTCCTGGGAACGGGGCGCCGCACGATAGCCGAGTCCACCCCGCCGGGAACGGCAGATCCCGGCTGTGATAGCCCCAGCCCCGAGCGGAACAGGCGGAACAATGGCGCGCGCGACTTCTGCATCAGTCGTCAGTGCGTGGGTCAGCCTCGGGTTCGCAGAACGGCGGGCGCCCACTGTGGCACACCCGAACCTTGTAGCGAGCTTCGCTGGGGCGACCCCGAGCAGAACGCGCGCGCGCGCTCCCGCAGCGCGATCTTACGAGACCGTCACGCCATACAGCCGCACGATACGCCGTGCCACCAGCGCGGATTGCAGTGTCAGGAGGTCACGCTGCCACGTGACCTTCCCACTTGCGACCGCCGCCGCCCGGACGGGAGGTGGTCGCCGCGCTGCCCGTCCGCGGGGTCGCTTGAGCGTCGCGTGACTGGCGGCAGCGCGTGCTCAATACTGTTACGGTGGTAGCGCCCTGGAGGGCATGCTTTCGAACGAAATGTCCCGAAGTGCAGGGGAAATTATTTTTACAGCAGTTGGCGCATGTAAAACGTTTATGACAGGCGGCCAGCAAACAGCTTTGTGGCTTCACAGAACGGATTGGACAGTCCACAGCTTGATTCTAGTCAGATTCAAAATCAAACCAAGAGCTAACCAGCTGTGTCCCGGCTGATTCGAAACCTAGCTTTTGACGTGATTCAGTCAGATGTGATTAAACTCGCGTGGCGGCGTGAGTCAGCCGCGTCGACGTTGACTCGCTCTCAACTATCATTCAGTCCCCAGTGACACCGAGGGTTAGCAGAATGACTCTTTGATGGTTGATGGCAGCGAGCAACGGAATGGCCGACATCATGGGTGGAGTCGGAGCCTGATTAGATTGTCATGGCTGGTGGCACCAGACCATTGGACCTAGAGTATGAAAAACAGTGCTTTCGTTCTTCGTCGAAGTTGACAATCACGGACACTTGGCGCTCAAAGGAATGGTCCCGTTCCCTTCATATGCATCAGGACAGACGCAAAATGTCGAAATGTCCTGCGATGAACAGTTCACGTATTTTCTGTACCATATGGGACTGAGCCACTTTGGTAACAGCAATACCTGAGATCCGTCATTCTTTCTGCATGTTCCGGCATTGAGGACATTCAACTCGATTCCAACCATACTGATTCGAATCATGATCCGTACACAATTATGCCTGATTCAGACGCAATCACTTTCAGGCAGGCTTACTTAACAGGATTAGCACCTGATTCAAATGTCCATCTGAAAGTAGGCTTACATCACGAACTGGCTCCCAGCCTGGGTCAGAATCGATTCGATGTATTGTGAGTTGAACCAATCGAAAGTCTGGGAAGGAAGCAGGTGACATTTTGAACGCGCTGTAATAGTTCGCGTTCCGTGCTTCTCCGCCGTCTGCGTCTCATGCTTATCTGTATTGCAACAAGCGTGCATTGTATGCGGATCTTTAGGCGTTCGGGGTAGAAAGGGGACAAACATCTCTATCAAACTGTTGTTCGCACAGAAGCCCAGACTCATTATCAGCAACGCTCGACAGTGATAAGCTGGCGCCATCAAATTCATTTTTGAGTGTTGAACGCCGCAAACCAGTTACCTCGACCACACTTGCTTAGGAAAAATGTGTACTCTAGATTTCAGGTCGAATTAAGGCACATGACTTAAGCAAAACCGTGCACCATCGAAAACAAATCCAAACACGTTGGTGCCACAGCAGACGCTAGGGATCCGATACACACTAGGTAGCAGTGCGATAACCGAGATGGCGTGGACGATTTATTAAACGAGCAATCAGTTCCACGAACACACCTCGCCAACGCATCGAATGTCGTGTTGGAATAAAAGGTCATCCCACGCCGACACAAAGCTATACAAGGGCCGGCGATCACAGCAGCACCCGTGTGTACACCGCATCGCAAAATGCAACGCAAGCATGTGTACGTCCGGTCGCCACAGCCGCGCGGATGCCATGGACTACCGCACACACATCAGCGCCCATGTGCGATTGGAGTTCGCCCGAGCCCAAGGCACCCTCAGCGGGCGGAGGCTGCACAGGCTACACAGCGGACCACAGCGGGGACCAGGTGTAGCGGTGAACCCACAGAGGACCGCGGCTGGGACTGGGATGAGACCGGTCCCGCAGCAGACCACGATGCGAGATCGAGAACGCAGCGACGCCATCAGCGAGGCGCCTCGAGTTCACGCACCCTGCGAACGGGCTGGGGACCGGCAGGACACACGGACAGACGCCGCACTGTTCTTTGGTCGGCCGCCTGGACACGGCGCACACCTGAGAACGCTGCCTGTGAAACCGCCCTGGCTGGCGCCGCCTGCTGCAGCGGCGGAGGCAACGCCGTCGTACACTGGGCACAGCTCCGAGCTCATAGCGCCGCCCACGGCATGGACAGAGTCGAAGCCGTGCCGCCCGCGCCTAGTCCATGTCGAAAATCCTGTCGGCCACGTCGTCCAGCAGCCAGTCGATGCCGGTGACGAGGTTGTCGCCGGTGACGGCCGAGCAGGAGACGATGCGCCAGTGGTGGGTGGTGATGGCCGGCAGCTCGAGCAGGTCGCGGATCTCCTCGCGGCTCAGCGCGCCGGCCAGGTCCTGCTTGTTGGCGAACACCAGCAGCGTGGCGCCGGCCAGACGCTGCCGGAACACGAACACTGGCGGGTGAGCGACACGGAGCAGTCCCTACCGCCGAAAGTCCCGGCTCTGAACGTGGCCCTGGGGTCAGGCTAGCTAGCCTTTGCCGTCACAAACGGAATGGTAGCATCGCGCAGCACGTGCGCAGCCGATAGTCACATAGGCCACGGCCAGCCCGCGCCGACAGGCAGACAAGTGACAAGCTCGTAAACGACGGCAAAAGCTCACTCCCGAGGGTGGCAGATCAGGGAGGCAACTGGAGGAGGAGAAGAGCGGTGAGCTCTGCATTTGGACAAAATTGGCTATGAGCGTTATGTAATGATGTAGTCTGGAAAGACACGGGGCATACTCTGCGTTTGTCCCCACCCCCAACTCCTAGATGACCCGCCGCAACCGACCCACCCTGTCGACACACGACACTGCGTCAGCGACGGCGCACTCCAGCTCGCACACCACCGACGCAGTAAACACCATCACAATCCACTGTCAACATAAAACGTCCTAGAACAGGCAGTCGGCGACTGTTCTCGGTGGGCAGCTGTATGGCGATGAAAAGCATACTTAAGAATGTCACTTCCTAACATCGGGAAAACCGTCCGCCCGTCACCTTTGCAAGGCAGCCGACCACCACCAGAGCGGCACCACCCTCGCCACCACCGGGCGCCCCGGTCCGCTCACCTCTTCGAGCAGCAGCGAGTGCAGCTCCTTCTTGCAGTCGGCCATCCTGCGCTTGTCGGCGCTGTCCACCACCCAGATCAGGCCGTCGGTGCACTCGAAGTAGTTGCGCCAGTACGAGCGCAGCGACTTCTGGCCGCCCACGTCCCATATGTTCAGCTTGAACCTGGCATGCAGCAGAGAGTGACCACGTTTGAGGTCCAGGTGACCCTCGCATGGCAGTGGTGGAAGATGCTGTTTTCCAAACCATTTACACTAGCCTTGCACGCGGTTGACATTGGACCCAACCTTGAGCCAATTTAGAGTGTCATATCAATTTAGAGTGCTCGTATCTCACACATATATCATATATCTCAGGGCAATTAGCACGGTCAGTCTATCAGAAGCTTACCCTTTGTGCTCCAATGTCTGTATGTTGAAACCCAAAGTTGGAGAAATTGTTGTGATGTCTTCGCCATTGAACCGCTTCATAATAGTTGTTTTGCCTGCGTTGTCCAGGCCACTAATGAAAAGGTCAAGGAAATGTAACAAATAAATCACATCTGTCACGGAATACATGCAAAGTACAATACTTTGGATAGTCTTATGCCATCCTTTTGTGGGTGTCTTGACACCAAAAAATGTTCATCTGCATCAAATATTTTTTGGTAGAAAACTTGGCAGCGCCCAATTTTCTCGCTTGATGGTTTTAGGTGATTCTAATTTGCCCGAGATTGACTGGGGAACAGAACAGTCATCAGCTCCAGAGAGTCATTCAGCCCACTCACTGAAAGGCACCATCCAAGGCAGTTTTTGTTCCAGTATGTCTAGCAGCCATCATGCTACCAGTTGAGTGACCAGGTGGCTATCAGGTGTTCTTGACCTCATATCCACAAACGAGGAGGGGATGGTCAGCCAGTTGGATGCCTGCCTGGGCTAGGAAACAGCGTCCATGTGGTCGTCAGGAATACATTGGTCTGCTACTCTGGGTGGCACACTTCCCATCGAGGACAGCTGACAGCTGATGCATACAAATTATGAGCACCTGGCAGACATCCTTAGGTTAACGGACTGGTAGTCCCAGATGGAGAGCCTTAACAACCGCCAAGCTTTTTGAAGGTACGACAACTCAAGACTACGAACAAGAAGCAGGGTAGAACAACTTCTTGACGACGACGGAGTGTTGAGCAGCAAAGAAGGAAAGCATCAAGCATGTGATGCCCTGCAATTTAGATGGACCGTTTCCGGAAGACGTGGACATCCCTGACCAGGGAGTGGCGAATAAATTGGCAGGAGTGAATACCCAGAGTGCCCCTGGACCAGGTGATGTACACCCAAAGCTTCTTTGTGAGTCTGCAGACATGCAGGAGTGAATACTCCGAGTGCCCCTGGGCCAGGTGATGTACACCCAGAGCTTCTTCGCGAGTCTGCAGACGTGCTGGCGCTAACCCTGGGCACGCTTTACCAATAGTATTCAGAAAGCTTTCTCAGGAGTGAAAGCATGGTGAGATAGCCCCGACCTTCAAGAAAGATAACCCCGACAGTCACCAACAAGCTACCGCCCATTGAGCCTTATTGCCATCCTCTACAATGCACCCGAATCTTTCGTCAGATATGCCCTAATTGAGCACTTTTCGGAGTCTTGACTTCTTCATGCAGCCCAGCATGGGTTTCTCCCACAGCAGTTCTGTATCACCTAGCTTTTAGCAGTCATGGAACATTGGAGTGCCGCGTACAGGATGGAGAGCCGGTGGACGTAGCGTACCTGGACTTCAGTAAAGCCTTTCATTCTGTACCGCATAACCCTCTGCTCTCCGAGCTCGATGCTTACGGTGAGAGGCAGCTTGCTGCCCTGGATGGAGGCCTTTTTAACCCACCGGATGCAGAGAGTCCGGCTCCAGGGCTCGCAGCTGGGCTGGATCGACGTCATCAGCGACATCCCGCAAAAATCCGTGCTGGGACCGACACTATTCGTAATCTTTGTGAGCGACCCACTAGATCAGTGCGAAACATGGTCGCGGATGACATGATGGCGAAAGCTGTTCGCGGATGACACGTAGATATACTGTCGCATCCCGAGGCCTCGACCTCGACGCCCTGGCCAAGAGGTCAGGGGAGTGACTGCTCCCCTTTAATGCAACAAAGTGCAAAGCAGTGCACATCGGGAACTGCAGCCCGAGACGGACGTCTTTCTTGAAAAGCACCGAAATAGCGGTCGAGCCCACCGAGAAGGACCTCCGGATCTTCGAAATTCATAGGTTTAAGTTTCACGCGCAGACAGCGGAGGCGATCTCGAAGGCCAACAAGATGCTGGTGGTCGTGAGGCAGTCGTTTGCTCACATCGATGTTCACATGCTACTTCTGCTCTTCAAGATCCTTGCACATCCATACTTGAAGCATGGCAATGTCATCTGGGGCCTGTTTGGCTACCTGGATCACGAACGGCTGGGGTGGATTCAGCAGCGAGCAACGCCTCTTGCTCGCGAAGTGAGCCACCAGCCACATGCTGAAAAGCTCAGACTCCTCCAGTTGCTCTCTTTTTACTAGTCATTGCAGGGGAGACATGGTTACAGTGTATCAACTGCTTCATGGTGGTATGTTGCTGTTGGAGGAGGAGGTCCTGACCAGATGCAGCTTGGAGGTGACACCAAGACACCAAGGGAAGGTAATAAAATCTCAGCTGGGACCCTTGTCCATCATAACTCATTCAGCATGTGGGTTGTCAATGATTGGGATGCTCTACCACACTAGTTGTATTGTCAATCTCAGTTGAACAGTTTGAGTTGCTTAATATGCACTGGGCAGACATCATTTCTGTTATTCCACCCAGAAACTTTCCATTATTTGTGACTATTTGGTCACCACACTGGGAGCTTGATGAGACTGGGACCAACACAATTGTCATAGAGTGGCATGCTGACATTTGCAGCATTCCAGTGTTTAACCAAAGGATACAGCATCAATATTCTGACTTCTTTTTCTTTCTGCTTGAGCTTCTTCAAAATTGTGTGGAGACCCATATCTCTGGAAAGCAATGTTGGCAGTTAGCATTCCCACCAAAGACATGGTTCTATGCTGGCCACTTCCAATCTGAGCACAAATTTGTTCAGACTTTACAAAAGGGAGCCAAGTTAACTGTAAATACCACACATCAACATTAAGAAATTGGGCTACTAATATTATCATGCTGGTTCAACAAATGTTATTGGACTTAATGAGAATAAAGTGTTTAAAACCTTAAATTAAAAGACATTGGAAATTTATCACAGCCAATAATATGCTAAAACAGTGCCATGCTTTCTGGGCCCATAGACCAAGTTGACAAAGCATATTAAAATATTTTGCTCATTAAACAAAAATATATAAATGATACAGCTAAACTTCCACCTCTCAAATGTCATAAAAGATACAAGATCATCACTTTGTATAAAATGATTTCACATCCTAGATAGAATGATTGTTCATACTGAAATTTGTTTTTTAAGTCCACATTTACACAATGTTTCAGCTAGGAAAATCTCTGGACAATACCAGGTATAACTGATGACTGAGAGGGATCGAATGTTTCATTTCAGCCTTGTAATTGCAGTATAATTGTGTATACTAACCTGTCAGATTGAACCCCACAGCACTGCAGCCAGTCTGGATTTTGAGTATGTCACCAGTAAGCCTCAAAATTTTTAATCTACAGTCAACAACTGATCACAGCCTCGCTAGCGATTGCAATCAGGTTCAGTCACTTATACCGTTAGAGACTGGAACAAAGGGGAAAAACACCGCCCCAACTAACCATTGACTGAACTGTAATGTAACCTTCTCGAGTGAACCGAGTTAGAGGCAGCAGAATTTAGGTGCCACGGGAGCCTCGCCAAAATTCCTGAAAGAGAGACGATCAAAACAATGCGGTGCCTCCCAGTTTTCTCCCAGGGTATCTCGACGGAAACGCCCGGCGTGACAAAACGGCAACGCGGCACAAACTTGTAAATAGGCGAACAGTCAACAACGCGCCTTATGCGTTTTTAGCAGTCAATACATTCAGTCTCAAACGCGCCAGGATTGTCCCTCATACGGTCTCTGCCTTAATTGGCGTGTGCACGTGTGGGTAAGAGCGGGGTTGCGAGGAAATGGTCGTCGGTATTACACGGCGTTGGTCGACGGACTTAATTAGTTACAATTGCCAGCACAGCGCGAGCGTGAGCAATGCTTAAGAAAAGTTTAATAGCAAAGCTGGAGCCAGTAGCGTTGCATGCTGCTTTTCACTGCCGCTGTGCACCCATTTAGTCATAAACCCGCTGGTGTATTTGATGTGCTTCATGTTTTTTTTTCCGGTCGTCAGTGTTAAAGTGAAGGAATGATCATTTGCTCAGGTGGCGTGAAGATCAGTTTAATATATCATGAACACTGGATAGAGTTTTCTAGCTTTCTGACCACAACATCCAAAAAACAAGTTTTGTGGCCTGTTGTTTGTGAAAATTTCAAGAGCCTTCAATCGTTGGTTGCAAATACAGCCCTTAAAAAATAGCGGTGGCTGGGCTGGGTGATCGCCTAATTGAATTTTTGCTTATGCCTTATTTTAGACTTATTTGGTGTGCAGCCTTGTAAGAATGTAGTGCACAGGTAGTCGTGATCAAAGAACATCTGTAACAATGTGTGAATCACTCTGTAAGAGTGTAGTGCACAGTTATTCCTGAGTAAAGAAATTGGGCATCTGTCATATGCACAAAATTTCCTGTGAATGAGTAGCTGCTTCACTGCTTCGACAAAGGAGGACAGCCAAACTGGTATTATACTGAAATGGATAGCTGATGGGACTGTACCAAAATGGGGTCACCTTACACATTCAAGCAATAGCAGTGCAGTATTCCCCTGAATTTTGAAGGCATTAAGCCATAAGTGATTTCCTATCATGATTAGATTGTCATTCTATATCCGGTTGAGCTCGGTTGAATGTCATGCCTGATATGAGGATTGGTGCTCAAGCTTGGGAAAAGTATATAGCTGATGGTTGAGAAATGTAGATTTGTAAGTGGTTAGTTCTACTTCTCCATGTTCGTGTGTGAATGCTGACAAATGGCCTGTCTTAGGGCTGCTCTTCCATCTTTTGACACAAGAAGTGCAGGGCGAAATGGGTCATCACATTTCCATATATGTGAGTAAATATTTTGTTGGACAGCATGTGTTTGGTCCTCTGTGATGCACAGTGTCAATGAATGATAATATGGTCTTGTTTTGTGTATTATTGCAGAGGAAAAATACTGCAGCAAAAGGAAAGCCAAAGGGTGCAAGAAATATCATGAAGAAGCTTCGCAAAAGTACAGATAACACAGTCACAAGCCTCAAACGAAAGCCAACAGCTGATGAGGCTGACAATGAAGACACACTCATTGAAGAGGAGGATACGCTGGTCATGCTCAAGGACGAAACTCCGCTGGACGAGTACGAACAGGATTCGTCCGACGAGGAAGATGTGGACAACACGATCGGTGACGTACCGCTGCGCTGGTACGATCAGTATGACCACGTGGGCTACACGCGCGACGCCAAGAAGATCCTGAAGGGTGCCAGCCGCGATGAGATCGACAGCTTCCTGGAGAAGGTGGAGAACCCCGACTTCTGGCGTACGGTCATCCGCAAGACGACCGGCCAGGAGGTGAAGTTGAGCGACGAGGACATTGACGTGATTGTGCGCCTGTCGCAGGGCAAGTTTCCCACGCGCAACGCCGATCTGGACGCCCCTTGGCTAGACTTCTTCACCAGAGACGTGTTGGACATGCCGCTGTCCAGCCGACCGGAGCACAAGCGCTCGTTTGTGCCGTCGCGCATCGAGGCGCTCAAGGTGGCCAAGCTGGTTGACCACATTAAGCGCGGCTTCATCAAGCTGGACGAGAAGCCGCTGGAGAAGCCGCGCTTCTACATGCTGTGGAAGGAGGACGGTACGACGGATGAGATGCGCCGACTGTACCGTCCGCAGCCGGCGCCCAAGCTGCGCCTGCCCGGCCACGCCGAGTCTTACAAGCCGCCACTGGAGTACCTGCCGACCGAGGCGGAGCGCGCGCGCCACGAACAGCAGCTGGAGGAGAACGGCAGCGCGCGCCCGTTGCCGCGTCTTCACGACTCGCTGCGCAGCGTGCCAGCCTATCCGGACTTTATCAGCGAGCGGTTCGAGCGCTGTCTCAACCTGTACCTCTGCCCGCGCAAGACGGTGACGAAGACGCAGCTGTCTGGGCCGGAAGAGCTGCTGCCGGAGCTGCCGGACAAGCGCGACCTGCAGCCGTACCCGACGCACTGCAACCAGGTGTACACCGGCCACAAGAACATCGTGCGCACGCTCAGCATCGACCCTAGCGGCCAGCTGTTCGCGTCCGGCTCGGACGACCGCACCCTCAAGATCTGGGAGGTGGCCACCGGCCGCTGCCTAAAGACGATCGAGTTCAAGGACGCGGTCACGGCCGTCGCGTGGAACCCCAACCCCAAGCTGTCTGTGGTCGCCGCCGCCGCCGGCAAGCGCATCTACATGGTGAACCACGGCGTGGGCGACCGCGCGGCGGCCGCCAACACGGACGGCGTGTTCCGCACGCCGCCCGAGCGCGACGACACCACCATCAAGAGCCAGAAGGTGGGCTGCGCCTGGCGCAAAGCGTCCGAGGGCGAGTGGGCGCAGGGCTTGCGCCTCACCATCAACATCAGTCGCCAGTGCAAGCAGGTGACGTGGCACGCCAAGGGCGACTACTTCGCCACGGTGGCGCCGGACGCCGGCAATACTTCCGTGCTCATTCACCAGATGTCGCGGTGGCGATCGCAAATGCCGTTCCGCAAGACGCAGCGCGCGCAGGCGGCCGCCTTCCACCCGCTGCGGCCGTACTTTTTCGTGGCCACGCAGAACCACGTCAAGGTCTTCAACCTGGTGAAGCAAGAACTGAGCAAGAAGCTGGCCGGCGGAGCCAAGTGGATCTCGAGCTTGGCCATCCATCCGCGCGGTGATAACCTGGCGATCGGCTCGTACGATCGGCGCGTGCACTGGTTCGACCTGGACCTGTCGAAGCTACCCTGTCACCGGCTGCGCTTCCACGGCCAGGCCGTGCGCCAGGTGGCGTTCCACAAGCGCTACCCCCTGATGGCCTCCTGCGGCGACGACGGCAAGATCATGGTCTACCACGCCAAGGTCTTCAAGTGAGTCCCTCCCGGGGGTGGCGGAGCATTGAAGCGGGTGGTATATCCTCTGGAGGGAAATATGGGTGCCATTGTTCATTGTACAGACACCCAGGGAGCCCCTAGGTGTCTGATGACGCACTGGAAAACGTCTGCAGTGTTTGTACGTTGTGTTTTCATGCTTTCCGTTCGTTCTAGATTGGATTTGCTCATTTCGTCATTGTTAGTTTATTTGGCACATAACTTTTTGTCTGTGTTGTCTCTTGCCACTTACTTTATTACTTTGAACGTGAGATATGAAGTTACTCTGAACATGTCTTGAAAGTTAAGGTTGTATCTTGAAACCGCAAGGCCAAACTCTGCACTCTGCTTTCCCCAGAATTTGTGTGCTTTTAGATTTGTTTGGTGGATTTTTACCTGCCTGCATCGCCACGCTGTTCCCTACTTTTCTGTTTGCGCGGGACGTTGCTTGGTTCAGTGGCCTGTGGTGGGCATTAAACGTGGCTATTTTCGCCTGCCTATAACGCTGGCGAGACACCCAAACCTAGCGAAAGCGTCTTTAACGAACGAACAAAACGGTAACGCTTAGGTAACGAACAAAAAATGAAATGTTTGGCCATGCCTGTGCCACGCCCTACGCCGCATCATCCGCCACGGATCCTAGCCGGGCCCTGCGGCGTTGGACCTCAAATTAGTTGTTTGCAACTCGTGATCGGCGCACGATCTGTTGTCCCGCTGTTCCTGCTGACCGACTCTGGTCCCCTCTCGCAGCGACCTGATGAAGAACGCGCTGGTGCTGCCGGTCAAGGTGCTGAAGGGCCACAGTCTTTACGACGACCTGGGCGTGCTGGACGTAGCCTTCCACCCGGAGCAGCCGTGGGCGCTCTCAGCCGGAGCCGACGGCACCGTCCGGCTATGGATATAGGTGGCAGCACTGCGCAGGCTTGGAGTGCGGATGGTGGCGCTAGGTGGCAGGACCGAAGGGAGTTGGACCGCGGCCGACGGCACCGTCAAGAGCGGGCGGCGGTGGCGACATGTGAAGCGACGGTCACACCTGGCTGTTTCCAGACGGGTGTGGAAGTTGGGCTTCAGCGCTGACGTTGTTTCCGTTTTTGCTTTTGTGTATTTTTACAATGTCTACATGATGCACGCACAAGCTTTTTGCGTACTGTCCTGGGCTGGAGTGAGCGACCAAGTGGTGGTGAGATGGTGAGATAAAAGAGGAAAGACGTCAAGTTTAGCTCCCTGCTCCGGCGTTTCGGAGCCGCTGCCAAAATGCCGCGTATATCACGCCGCGGCAGCCGTAAAGAAATGATGCACCGCTGATACCACGTAAGCACCGTGGGAGCAAGTCTTCCACCTGCTTGGTAACCGATGGGGTTCGGATGCATTTCATGGACCGCATCTTGTGCCCCCGGGCTGTCGCCTAAGGGCAAGAGGGTCACGGCCCACATAACGCCCACCTGGATTTATCTCTAATCATACTGCGAAGTGTACCGGACGAAAGATGGATGGGTGTGGTTACGTGGTGTTAAAGCTGGAGAGGCGTGGTGCCCGGAAATCGTCCCCCTTTATACAGTGCAGGAATGGAACGGCGAAGTAATATGGTGCGTATGCACGTTTAACCAAGGCGGGCAGGCATTGCAGGGGGTCAAGGATTTCCCCCAATACTTAAGGTCGAGTAAGTTCAGCCTACTTTAGGCCACGAAGGCTCTGTCTTTCTTGAGGGGGCGGCCCACGTCAGCGCGGCCGATGTGCCTGCGCGTCCGGGACTGCCTGGACGAGGCGGATATTACGCTGGATGACATTGCCCCGCACACTCTTCGGAACCCAGCACCGTGGAGACGTCTGAGTATTAAGTATGATTTGGGACTCTGTCAGCATTTTAAAAATGGCACTTCACCACGAGAGTTCTTCACGTATTCGTTGGAACAGATCTCACAATACGCGAACTCATTACAAATATTTACCGATGGTTCCAAGGGCTCAACGGGAACGGGTTGCGCATTTGTTTGCGGTGACCATACCGTAGGTCTATGCCTCCCGCAGCACCTGTCAGTTTTTTCCTCAGAACTGTGTGCCATTTTAGCAGCGCTTCAGTACGTTGCTTGTCCTGAAAGGGATATAGTGATTTTGACCGACTCGCGTAGTGCACTTTTGTCATTAGACCCGGCGGCGGTGTCGCGTGACCACTCATTTTTGACTCGCTCAATTTGGGAGGAATTGGAATGGCTGGACAGCACTTCCTGTCGTATCACATTTATGTGGATCCCCAGCCTCATGGGAATAATGGGGAATGAAAAAGCCGACGCCGCAGCGAAAGCTGCGGCATGTGAGAGAAACCCAATACCAATTTATGTACCCGCTCGAGATCTGAAGTCAGTCATTTCCAAATACGTTCGCAATACGTGGCAGCACATGTTCGACCAACATCTCCACGCTTTCAGGGAAATCAAGCCCCAACTGGGTGATTGGGAATCCTCCCATCGCCGAAGCCGCTTCCAGGAAGTCGCCCTTTGTAGGCTTCGGTTGGGTCATACATACGCCACACACTCGTTTTACTTGACGCGTAGGGATGTGCCACGGTGTGATAGATGCGGGGACCGGTTGTCTGTTGAACATGTGCTCGTCTCATGTCGGCGCCTTGAGACGGAGAGGCGACGATTTTTTCCTCCAGCGCCCCTCCATCGGTTACTCGGTCGTGACCCATGTGGTGAACTTGGAGATATACTCGCATTTTTAGCACACATTGACTTTGACGTTATTTTCACTCACCCCTCAGTGTAAGTGCGCCAGTGATGCTACCTGTTGTCAGTTGACAACATACTTATCGCGTCGTCGCAGAGGTAGACAACCGTCATCGAGTGGGCGCAAAATGGCCCCGATGCCGACGCGCCCTTAAAACACAAATCACCACCATCTTTGGAGAGGATTTGATCCGCGCGACGTTCGTTTCAGCCCTTAAGTAACCGGCCAAAAGCACCGAGAATTCACCCGACACACTGCAATGAGAAAGATGGTGCAAATGTGGATGACTGATGGTGCAAATGTGTTATCTACCCCTGCCTCCACTCCCAAACACACAGACACGCACTCATGACCTGGGTTCGCGTATGCCATCAGTGACATAAATGTGCTTAAGAAATTCAAGAGGAGCGAATTTCCATTTCAGAGTTTTTAGGCAATAGCCAGGCGAACCTGGGAAAATGGATCCAGATTCGCGTGGATTTTGCAGACTCGTGCCATGCGGCATCCGACGTCGTGCATTTCACTTCATGTCAGAACTCGGGCCATTTGGGGAAAGGGAAAGCACATGACGAAATGGCGGAAGCAGCTGACACGAGTGCGGTGCAACCATCCCATTCAGCTGGCTGACACGCCTCCCAAACCCCGGCCATCGCCCCCTATACCAGTTGCAAATGCACCTGAGCTGCAGACGCTGATTAATGATTCCGGGTCCAAAGCTAACGTGTTACCGGGCGTTGGACTTCAAGGGACCTGAGGCTCGTCTGTCATCGATGGAGCGTGTAACGGCTCATGCTACTGTGCAAGATTGCTTCAATCGTAGCTCAGTTATGCACGGAGGGCGCCCTCGGACAAATACTGGACCCCGATATGTCGAGGCTGCGCTAGTAGCACTGGGGCTATCGCATCGCAAACAACAAATGTGCGTTAATGATTGAAGAGACAGTGGT